>NC_055688.1:36272072-36572072 GCF_017639745.1 Melanotaenia boesemani | reverse complement strand
ACAGAGGACAAACATAGCACCTTATCACTCACTCACACACACTGATCTACACATTTTTTTACAGACTTTGACGTGTCTGAAGATCATATCTAAAGTCATTTGCTTCATAGTGTGTAAATACAACTATCCCACTGCTCTGCTTCTTTAAGTCTATTTGAGTCTCAGTCTTTTTAGAACCACTTTGGAGTGATGTACCTATTAATTTAAACATTATAATCACTCTGTTTTTTTCTGTTTTTGCACATCTATGATGAGAATCTCCCGTTCCACCACATCCCAAAGCTGCTCTGAGAACTGGTGGCTGTGGAGGCCGTTGGAGTCCAGTGAATCATTGTCATGTTCAGTAAATAGTGTTTTCAGTCATTTTCTGAAATACAAAAAAAACTCAACACAGTAACACTTTAATCTTGCTAACAATTAGTGTTTTATCAGAGTAATTAAAGAGCAATTCAAACACACCAATACGAAACATGGTCCCAACGGCATAGATAAGCTGTGTACGCTCTGCTTTTATTAGAGCTCCATCAGGACAAAATGACAGAAAATGATTACTCATTCTGAGTTACTAAACTCTAATTTTAAAAAGATTTTTTACTTTGCTTTGAACAAAAGTTATCTGTCAAATAAATAATATGCAGAAAAAATCAAAGACACTCATAAAAATAAATTTGTAACTATTGGTTAAATGATAATACAAACAGTTTAAGGGCCATGAACAAGAACATAAAGTACAGCTGAATGCGATCAAGTCAGGCAACAAATCCAGGGGAATACCAGCTGTAGTATACATGAGGGAGGATTTAAATATTTCACCAACATCACTTTCCAGTGACATCTGAGGCCTGTACGATGAATAACCGGGTATCTCTCTGTTACCTGGGATGACTCACCTAGACATTCGGGATCTAGATAAGCGGTGCGATGAAGCTGGTTATCAGCTCGGTAATTCAACACAGGGTTTCCCACCTCGATCAGTGTGCGCTCACATAAAAGGGGCGGAGTTTGCAGCATATGATCAATCACAGACATGGAGAAATCTGCTTTACCATGGAGGAGCAGACCATTGTTTTAGAGCAGTGTTTCTCAATCCTGGTCCTCAGGGACCACTGCCCTGCATGTTTTAGTTCTTTCCAACTCCAGCACACCTGATTCAGATTAATTGAACTGCTTGTCAAGTTCTTTGCAAGCCTGCTAACGAGCCATCCATTTGAGTCAGGTGCGTTAAAGATGGACATCTCTAAAACATGCAGGGCAGTGGTCCCCGAGGACCAGGATTGAGAAACACTGATCTAGAGGAAACATGAAGAATGTAAACGCATCATCCAGGCCAGAAGCAACAGACAGAAAGAAATGCTGCTTCTTTTAATGCGGAAATGAGTGAAATTAAACAGTATTAATTAAACTGACTCTATAAATGGACTATATAAACCCAATTACACTTAATTACAGTGCAGACGTTTCAGGTTTAGCTTTCTCACTTTATTTTTTATTTAAAATCTCCACCAAGACGTACGTATGTTTGCTGAATGTCCGTCTGTTAGCAACATAACTCAAGAAGTTATGGACGGATTTTGGTTAGATTTTCAGGAAATATTAGAAATGGAATAAGGAACAAGTGATGACATTTTGGGGTGATCCGGATCACCACCTGGATCCAAAATCTTTAAAGGATTCTTTACTGTGGGGAGATAGAGATGATTGTGCCATTAGAGCTTCTAACTAAAAAATAATCTCACAATCATTGGCTAAAAAATAAAGAAAATAATGAAGATGTCTTGGTGGAGGTTTGTGTTCTCAGAGCCAATGAGGTCTTTAGAGGCTCCAAACCAGTTTGTGTTGGAGTAATAATTCCTCACCATGACCACACGAGTAGTCAGGGTTCCATGAATTCGTGGTTCTGCAGTTCTGCATGTGTGAAAATTATTATTAAGCTCATTATTTCAGATGCAGCCCTAGTGGAGCTAAACGGACTTGGGAACGAGTCAAGAACAAGAACAAAAACATTATTTAAAGTGATCAGTGACAAGGCTTCATCATAAGGACGCGTCTGTCCCTAAAGCCTCTCCTCACCATCCACACACCGTCAACAGGATCTTCTAAAAATGGGCATCCATCTTCCAAGAGATCTGATTGGTCAGGAGGTGGTGCTTTTATACTCATTAATCTCTGATCCAGAGCATAGCCTGCTCTGAAGCCGGTTAGCTGCTCAGTTACCATGGTGCTTGACCCGATAAGAAGTTAACCAACTTGGTAGTACAGAAAACTCCGGGTTAACCCTGAAGTTACCTGGATAAGAGAAAATCCAGCTTCCAGGCCTTTGGTGCTTCACACTAGAAGGAACAATACTGCAAATTTGAGGCAAATAAATATAATTTTACAAGTACTGTGGTAAAAGTATTAATATATTTTTATTTATGTAGTTGGTGGTAAAAAAAAAAATATATTGATAAATTGGTAGCTACATACTTTTTGTGAGCATAGTTTGCAGCTGTTTGATACGGTGGTTTTAAGTTTTGTTATTATTTACACATCTTAGCTACGGAGGCTGAGATAATCATTGCTATCTGGCTAGCTTTAGCTGCAACAGCGTGTAAAGAGGCTCAAAAATAGAAAATCCTGGAATTAATTTTAGAATCTTGGAGTTTCTTGGTGTTAAGTTGAAAGAAGTCAATGCTACAAACCTTTTAAACAAGGTAGAGAAATGCTATATGATGCTAATGCCTGAAAACAGCTTCACCGTATGTTAAGAAAGAAGACAAAGAACAACCCAACAGAAAACTTTTATCATGATAGGGCTTCATGAAGCCTAATTAGAAGCCACTCATCTCTTTCTGTTAAAACCAGCAGAACAGTACAAATTAGCGATATTCAGAAATTTAATCAAGGTTTTCTTTTTCCAGGATATCAGCTAGGTCAAATAGAGTTTTAGGCTTTTGAAAGGAAATAAAAACGGTCTTTGCTCCCAGTTCTACTTTCCTACAATGGCAAAGAGCTTCAACTAGGAAAGCGCAGGTGCTCAAACTAGATTAACCATCAGCAGGGCGCAGATACACACTGACAAGGACTTATACAGGAGAAAGTATGGTTAAGGAAGGCTGTTGTTAGGAAATTCAAAGAAATAAATCTGACACTAGCAACCCTCCTTAGAAGAAAAAAAGGCTGGAGAGAGAAAAAGGTTCAGATTATCATCATTATGGATATTTCTATTATTGGCTAATTAATTTGTGACAGGTAAGGGTGTCAGGGTTGGGTGTTACAAGGAGCATTCTCTTTTCAAGCAAGAATGGGTGGTGGCTCAGTACTTTGGACTTTAACATCACTTTTTAAAGTATTTTTTAATGCTAAATGCAAAAAACTTTGATCTTTCAACACATAAAGTCCAGAATGTTCTAAAAAGATTCAATATCACAACATAAAAGCCAAGGACAGACACCATTGCTTAGATGTACGGACCTTCAAAGTCTCAGGTGGCACTGCATACGAGACTGTGATGCTAGCTTGATCAGTACCTTTGATAGTACTATTACTCATCACAGCCTGCTGCTAAGTCTAGAAATGTAGGCTAACAACCGTAAAATGCTGCTGAGGCTCATTCAGCTCTGCACGGTAACAAATTCATGTCAGATGGACAGAGATACTCAACATGTGTTTTGTGGTCAGCTGACCCCACTTTTTGACTATGTTTTGGAAAACTGACCTTGGATCTTACATATTAATTGGATTAGCTTTTTTTCTTCTTCTTCTTGATTACGAGCACTTTCTGTTGAATAGTTTGTTTTTGTAGTTTTTCTGTGAACCAAATATGGACCAAATGAGACAGTAATACACAAAGAAAACGTATGCTGAACATTTTTATCATAATTCTGGTTTTTCTTTTTGCCCCGAGTAGTTAAAGGACAAAAAAATAATAAATTGAAGGTGCTTCTGTGTTGGCTTCACTTTTCAGACCCTGAGAATACATACATAATTTTTAGACTGGGAACAGAGATCTACTTACTTCTTCATTTTAAACAGACATTGTTTCCCTGTAACTGTTTATTTTATAATCCGTTACCACAACCTGCAGTTGTGTAAGTACACTTTGCTTCATGTAGTGTGTTGTACACAAATTAAATTGTTATTGGCAAGTAGTTTTCTGTAAGATACCAACCTTTGGTGTCCGTCTTAGTCTTACTCGGAATATTTTTCACTAGTTAAATTTGCATTACACTTCATGAAAGCAGTTTACAAGAGAGGGAAAACATTAAGCTGTGTGCTCTTCGGTGCTTTTCATCATACTTTTCTGAGACAGCTTCATAAGTAAACACTTAAAAATAATTCCTGTTTCTGAGCTACTGTCATCTGCTCTGTGACTTCAGATGAGTACCAGAGGGAAAGCATTTTCTTTCATTTACTCCCTGACAGAGTCACAACACTGAGCTGTCAAAAACTAAAAGCTGTGAGCAAGGTGACCTGCAAAGAAGAGTGAAAAGGCTGCACCACATTACTGCAGCATCCCAGGGTGCAGTGATAATAAACACTGCGTGTTAAAGCATTAGCAAAATGATGCTTTAAAGCAAGTATGACATTTGATTGACTCTGACAGAAATCCACTCATACCCGTTCGAAAAGGAAGCCCAGGGATTTCATTAAATGCAGCAGACCTTCAGACCATCTCTGCCCTCTGTGTCCTCCAACTAACCAGCAGCCACACTAAACATTCCCCCAAACGGTCCAGTCATCACAGAAATGGAGGAAAGAGTCGGGGGTGGGAGTTAAAACAGCTGAAGCTGGGGCTGTAACTTTACCATGCCGTTTTCAGGTCACAGGAGAATAAAACGAATAAAAACTAAAGCATCTCAAGTAAACTGTCACGTCCATTATTATACAGAAATACTGAAATGATTTCTGATCAAGCTGCTGTGTGGAGCCTGTTGGATGACGCGGGGAAGCTGGACTGCCTCTTAAATTCCAAGTAAAGCCGTTGCTCAAATATTTTTTATTAAATTCATTTTAAATCCTGAAATACTACAATAGCACTTACATTTCTACACAATTAACTGTACTTTCTAGTCCTTACATTTTAAGAATAGCCTTGTTGCTCCTATTTCTGTCCAGCTTGTCATTGTTAAAACACACACAAACCCTATCCAGGTAAATCAGGGCATCTGCATTGAGGGAACTGACATACAAACATACGCTACTCCAGCATGATATTGGTTTGTATGCGATCCATCACACCTGAGCATGACACAAATCACATCACAGTCCAGGGTGGATGGACGGATGAACGGACGGACAGACGGACGGACGGACGGACGGACAGATAGATAGATAGATAGATAGATAGATAGATAGATAGATAGATAGATAGATAGATAGATAGATAGATAGATAGAAACCTTTGCTTCATGAAGCATTTAATGAGGCTCTCGGAAGCATGAAAATAGTCTGAAAACCCCTTGAACACTTTTAAACTGATCTGTGCATAAATACAGTTTTGTCTGTGTGTGCATGTATTCAATGGTTTCTATGCATAGAGGCCTTTTTGAAAATGAAACTTATGAGGATGAAGGTAAAACCTTTGTGTGTGAAATATTCACCTTTGTGCATTTTTGTCATTTTTCATGTGTAGTTTTGTTTTGCATTTATAATTTGTAAATGTTTGTGTGTGCATTCGAACATACATTTGCAGGTACTCAAAGTTACACAGAAATTAGTTTACACAGTTTGCAAATTGTTTATTACACATTCGCAATAATACTCAATTGATTTTCTCTCCATACTTCAAAGACGGATTAGCCTTCACCTGTGTTCCAAGTAGTGGCTGTTTTCAGCCACAGCCATCTTGAGCTAAGTGACAGGTAAGTGGTAAATTATATGGGGTAAATTACAGACTATTAGATGTTCAATGATCATTTTTTTATCTAATAGTTTGTCATTCCGATATAAGCCTGTAGAAAATCTAAACCCTCTCTGGTAAAGTTAACACATGATCACAAGAATGAGGATGAGGTGAAAGAGAGTTTTGTGGAGCTTTGGCACTCATTTTGGCATGGAAAAGTAAAAGGATGAGATATTGGACCCAACTGGAGAGATGGGACTGAGATGAAATAAATTTAATTTAAATTTAGAATGTCGAGGGCTTGTTCAATTATTTATGTCAGCACAACTTTCCTAGACTCTCACAATGCGATTCCTCAGAGCTTTTGGGCAAACAGTTGAGGACGAGGTTACCCGTGGGTGTTCGAATGAGAAAAGCAATTGAGGGGCAGCAATGTAATTTACTTGTCTCGCCATAAATCAATGCTGCACTGCACACGGGAGTCACATCCTACTTCACCTACTTCCACAGAAGTATCAAGCAGCTCTAAGCCCGAAAATACCATCAAGATCAGTGTAAAATTGGCCACTTCATCGGTTAAAGTCCTTAGCTTCTTTAAACCTAGTATTTAGGCTATTTGCTTTTTGTTGACACTTCTTCTAAATTTGTTTGTTGTGCATTTGGGTCGAGTTTGGACAGAAGTGCAAAGCCAAATACTACCTCACGGTTGTCTCACTGACAGCTGTTATCCATGCTTGTGTTTGCTGGCCACCTGTGGAGGAAGATAACAAGTGTTGTCCAAAGACTGATTAAGAGTCGCGTAAAAAATCCGACCCATGTCTCATTTAAGGCACATTTGAAAGCATTTTCAAATCATAAATGTTGTCAAAGCCATTGACCTGTAGACGAATTGTTGGCCGGCATAACATTCAACTCACATTCAACATTCAACTAACAGTTTTGCAATAAATGGCCAAAATATATAGTAGAATTGAGTTTTCTTAGCAATGCTACCAATTATTTGAACAAGTGATTGAGAGGGGAAGCCATTCCTCTTGTAACTTATGGATGTGACCGCTTCTCACAAGCAAATTTTTGTCCTCTTACAAAAAAGGAGATTTTTAGAGTAAAAGCCAAAAGCTCTGAATCACTAGCTGTGGTGTCGCTGAGGGTCGCTGAGGGTGCAGGGGCAATTCAGAGCACCACAGGCAACACCAGCACCTCTGTCTCTGGTCCAGAGAGCATCTGGCACAAGCTGATTGGTTGTTGTCTGCAGTGAGGCACTGCTTCTTTCTTTGCCTTGTAACTTCCATCCTACTTTGAAGGGGCTGCATGATATCTTGTCATGTAAAGAGAAGACTACACCCAGCCTGCCCAACTCAGGTGGGTTGTTTTTATTTTTGTCTTGTTTCAATGTCCAACTTTTATTTTTGGAAGACATAGAATAACCACACATCAGCCACAAACACTATAGTTGAGGACTTTTGCTTTGTATCTGCAAAGCACCATCCATTTATCCATCCATCCATCCATCCATCCATTTATCCATCCATCCGTCCATCTGTCCATCCATCCATCCATCCATTTATCCATACATTTATCCATCCATCCATCCATCCGTCCATCCATCCATCCATCCATCCATTTATCCATTTATCCATCCATTCATCAATCATCCATCCATTTATCCATCCATCCATCCATCCATTTATCCGTCCATCCATCCATCCGTCCGTCTGTCCATCCATCCATCCATCCATCCATCCATTTATCCTTGCATTTATCCATCCATCCATCCATCCATCCGTCCATCCATCCATCCATCCATCCATCGATTTATCCATCCATTCATCCATCATCCATCCATTAATCCATCCATCCATCCATCCATCGATTTATCCGTCCATCAATCCATCCATTTATCCATTTATCCATTTATCCATTTATCCATCCATTCATCCATCATCCATTCATCCATCCATTTATCCATCCATCCATCCATCCATCCATCCGTCCGTCTGTCCATCCATCCATCCATCCATCCATCCATCCATTTATCCATACATTTATCCATCCATCCATCCATGCGTCCATCCATCCATCCATCCATTTATCCATCCATCCATCCATTTATCCATCCATCCATCCGTCCGTCTGTCCATCCATCCATCCATCCATCCTTCCATCCATCCGTCCGTCCATCCATCCATCCATCCATCCATTTATCCATCCATCCATTCATCCATTCATCCATTCATTCATCCTTCTATCCATCCATCCATCCATCCATCCATCCATTTATCCATCCATCCATCCATTCATCCATCATCCATTCATCCATCCATTTATCCATCCATCCATCAATCCACCCATTTCCTCCGCTTATCCGGAGTCGGGTCGCAGGGGCAGCTGCCTAAGCAGGGAAACCCAGACTTCCCTCTCCCCGGCCACATTCACCAGCTCGTCCAGTGGGATCCCAAGGCGTTCCCAGGCCAGCCGAGAGATGTAGTCTCTCCAGCGTGTCCTGGGTCTTCCCTGGAGCCTTATCCTGGTGAAACGTGCCAGGACGCATCCTGACCAGATGCCCGAGCCCCGTCATCTGGCTCCTCTTGATGCAGAGGAGCAGAGGAGCAGTGACTCTACTCTGTGCCCCTCCTGGATCTAACAGAGAGCCCGGCCACCTTGCGGAGAAAACTTATTTCGGCCGCTTGTTTTCATGATAAAGAATGTATGATGTATTCAAGTAAAGCACCATGGTCAATCACAAAGACCCAAAGACAGACAATAAATATGCCCTACATAGAAAAGAAGGAACCAGAAACAACCACTACAGAATGCTAATTGTTATTAACTTATAAATAACAAAAAATCCACATTTTCTTTTTGCTTTAGTGCAAAGAAGCGCAAGTCATTTTTTTAAAGATGTTAATATTTAATGAAATATCCTTTACCAAAACATATATGCACCACATCAATTTGTGGTGAAAAATACTTGTCAAGATTTAGAAATTATTTCAAATGTGCACATATTTTCACAACTGTGAAGTAATCCTGACATTCTGAACTGGCTCACCTTGTGATACAAACTGGAGTGGGAGTAATTAAGTAAAATATAATTAAAACTAAATACGTTATCATCCTGCCTTGTATATATGTAAATTTAAACATTAGAAAATGAATAAAGGTTGCAGCAGTGCATGAACAACAGGTTACCACCAAAGCTTGTATTTGACTGCACAAAGTTCAATTTCATAAAATATTACCAGAGCAAATGTAATTTTTTACAGAACTATTTACTTCTATGCAACAATTGGTTTGGTTCGGTAAACTCTGATCTCTCCATACCCGTACCTGGCAGGCAGCATACTAGCCGGATAGCGATGGAAACATCAGCTATGTAACAGCATGACTTTTTTTTTGCTGATTATTTGTTTTCCATGTTTGTCTTTTATTTCTCTTATATCTGTTTTGTGTTTAATCCTCCAAAGTTTTATTTCTATTTTATCACATTTAGTTGTACAGCACTTTGGTCAACATATGTTGTTTTTAAACATGCTTATAAATAAAGTTGACTTGACCTGAGACACAACGATTAACTTGAATTATAACGACCAAGAAGCAGAAACAGAGGAGGTGAATGATGGACATCCAGCAGTTTGTTTTCTTCTTAACATGTGGCCCTAACATTGACGGGTCACTGGAGGTGTGATGATTCCTTCAACCAATCAGTAGATTGCAGCATGTCAATCTCCACTCTTCAGGGTCAGCTTGGTAAGCTGGGGTCTTAACGATGGAGGCAGTATCGATCAGATCAAATATTCTGGCACGATCCTGCTTTTTGTCTGTCCAAAATAAAATATGTAAATAAATAATACTTAAGGACCCAGACCCGTTGGAGGAAACAGGTCTATAATCTGACCCTTACTACTACTCTTTCACACCCCTTAACTGGACAGTATCCACATATACGACTACAAACTAAATGTACCATGGAAAGTTCTGGCTATGGATTGGGAAGGCTTGAACACACTCTCTTGAAACATGGTTGGTTGACTTTTCGCTGTGACAAAGTCACATTTGCAGAAAACGATATGTCAATTTGAGTATATCTCAAGAACTATTGGTCCAATCAGGAGGTAGCTACTGTTGGTTCAGAGGGAGTACTGAAAAATCCTCTAGGACCCAGTTTCAGATCAGTGTGACCTAGGAACAAATGAAAGTAAAGAAGTTAGAGAGAAGTATATACCAGCAGGCTTGTTCTGAATGAAAGTACCACACAGATTATAAAACTGAAGGATGAAGGAAGAGGATGTATTTATATATACAGACACATGGAGTAATCACCTTATCTTTGGGCTACATGTTTATTTTCAAATAGGAGAAGAAGGTAATGACAGAAATCCAGGCAGAGAATGACCAGTAGGGAGCTGGCTGAAGCTCTTATCTCCTGGCTTCAGTGGCGTTTGAGTGCCAACAGACGGCATTGTAGAGCTGTCATCTCTACAGTGCTAATAGAAAAACTTGATCTCATCACAGTGCAGAAAAATAGAGACCTTTCACTCTCCTGTCGCCCATCTCTCTTTGGCTTGAATCTGCTCCATACAAGGAAATCATTAGCATTACATCCTTTCCTAATCATATTACGTTCTAATTCCATATCCTAGAGCTCTCTGGGTTGAATGCCTGCTATTGTGGAAGGGTTCTGTAATATAACGTGTATAAAGCCCACACACATTTCATATCTCTACTTACAGAGAATAAATGGAAGGCTATTGTGTCATTGTGTAAGAGTTTACTTTGGAATTACATTTTCATGGCAAGATAAACTACTAAATCTAATCCCATCACATCTACAGCTAGCTGACCTTTGTTGAATGGCTATCACTGTGGATTCTGAGTCTTTCTAAGACAGTTATTTGTGTGTATAAATCTTCACTTTTCACAGTGTCATTCTCACCATTAAATCAGCTTTTAAATCCTGACCGAGGGTGGCAAAAGTACTGTGCCATCTTGCTTTTCTTCAGCTCTCATACGCAGATCTGGCTGTAAAGAAATCTTATTTAAAGAGTGCAGACTTAAGAGTTTGACCTTGTGTGAGCTTATCTGAAAGCAAAATCACTGCACTTTAATGGAGCTCTGTTGGCATGTCTGAAAAACAGGTGCATTTTGAAGCAACAGAAAAGCATAAAGCATAATTTTGCAGCATGTTACAACTTTTTTGGTCAGTTTCTATTTCGAAGAGTATGTGAAGTGTTTTCATTGCTAGCACATAGTTTACAAGCTTACAAGATGTTAATGTCTCAGCATAATTTTGTAGAAGTCTGCGCTGAATTACATTGCTACTACACAAATTAGGTATTATGACCATTACTAGCACATAGTTTGCAAGCTAATAAGACATTTGTTTTCTGGCATACTACAGCATAATTACCCAGTTCCAGTTTCAAAGAGCATGCGTAGTGCATTCCTTGCTAGCACTTTGTTTGCAAGCTTATGAGATGTCCTTTTTTTCTGCATACTACAGGATTTTTGGCTCATTTACAGTTTTCAAGAGTATGAGTTGAGGATTCATTCCAGAAAAATAATAATAATAATAATAATAATAATAATAATAATATTCCATATTATGGAAGTTGAGAAGATGTTTTTCATGTTCTTCTTTGTAGTCAGAAAACATTAATCTATAAATATTCTAGTCAGTTTGTAACTGGACACAGAGAATATTGTTGAGGTAATAACATTGTTCATGAACAAAGTTTTGTTAAACCCTTTACATTTACACATGCTAACCATTAGCATGCCAATGGTATTTTCCATAAATGTTAGCCTTAAGCTAACTTATTGGTTTTCATTCATGTTGATGTGTAATGTAATTGTAATTTTACTGAGACCGTGAATGTATTTCCAGTAGGATGTTGATGTATTTTCTGTATGTTTGATTGGTTTTACAGTGTTCCTAAGTAGGTAGTAGTAGGTTCAAAACAGATTCTACCTCGGATTTTCTTGGATCAACATCTGTTATCTGCCAAGCTGTTGCAGCATCTAGATAACACCACACAGACACAATACTTATTATTGCTATACTACTTATGACTTATTTTGATAACACAGCAAGCTAAACAGCAGTCAACGACTTAACCACAGCAGTTAGCACTTCTTCATAGTAACATATTCACAGTCATTTACATCCTCTGGGACAGGCACCGTTGAGATGAATTTGTGTAAGTATGGTGGTTATTAACAGCGCTTTGCTAGCACAGCTAGCAAGCTAGCTAATTATGGTAAAGTTGATAGCACTGTATCAAATGATAGCTAGCTAAGTTACAGTATATTCAGAAGATTTTTTACCAATAGCACAAACAAATTCTTGTGAGCCTGGACAGTAAATGAAGACAACATTTTACTGCTACCTAATGCTTTAGGGTGCAAAGTGGTCAAAACTTTTTGTGTTTTGGTCATAAACAGACAAACTTTGGAGCAAAATGGAAAGTCTTGTGATTGTAATACAAGAGATAATTGATGTTTCTTTTTTTTTTTTTTTTTTTCAAGAAAAAAGCTACCTAGCTAGCTAAATAACAAGGAAATTAAATAAAATGCTAACTAGATAGACAGATGGATGGATGGATGGATGGATGGATGGATGGATGGATAGATAGATAGATAGATAGATAGATAGATAGATAGATAGATAGATAGATAGATAGATAGATAGATAGATAGATAGATAGATAGATAGATAGATAGATAGATAGATAGATAGATAGATAGTTTGGCACTCTTTTTTAAGTTGCACATAACAGTCCACTAAGGACAAACCTGTCCAACCTATTAACACCGCTATGAGACTTATACCAAGATATCTGTTGCCTAATTTTTGCAAGTGTTTATCATACATTTCCCTTTCCTATGAGAGAGGACAGAAATGCTTCATCTGGCTTTGATTTTAGCATTAGCACCTCTGCAGTTCACTGTTTCACTAACTGGCTTATTTTCACAACTTAGTCTAAAACAACTTTTGAATGATTAGCATTTTATAGTAAATTTTAGAATCAATAAATACCCCCATTCTCCATCAGCACTTTATTAGCTTTTCCATCTCCTCCACTACTGCTGCAGCAGAGGAAGGTCCACAAGGCCATTACAGCCAGTCCTCCGCCTGAGCTCTTGTTGATTAAGAGACTATTTTAAATTGATGAGTCGTGACAGAGGCATGAAGATGTGTTCCCAGCGGTGTCCTTGATGCTAAGAACAAGGGAGCACACTGAAAATAGCAAGTTTTTATCTTTAGAAATTTGCCAATAATGTGGAAGAAATTAAACGATTGTGTTTTCTGCTAAATGTGCCCACATTCTTGTCCTTATTTTAAAAAGTCACTTTTTCTTAGTTGTGTAATTCTCAGCAGAAACATTTCATTCACTGACTGAAAAAGACCAGATCTGACCAGATAAAAACCAGAGACAGATATCCGCCATTGATCCCTGTGGCTTATTGATGCTGGATAAGGGCTTTTACACATCATGCTTGCTTGTTCCTCTCTTTTCTATCAGTCTCTCTTTCCTTTTCTACTTTTGTTCCATCTTTCTTTCTTTCCTTATTTTCTTTAAAACCTTTCTTTACCTCTACATTTTTTTAAGTCATCAATTGCATCTTGATGGTTTCTCTTCTGTTGTTGTACATTTATTGATCCAAAACACCCTCAGCTTATGCTTCTTCCCTCCCACACTCAAAATTCTCCCAGCCTTATTCACACCACATACCATCTGTACCTCTGCATTGTGTTGAGCAATCCTATTCTACCCTAATAATAAACTCTTTGTGATGTGGAACCGCCAGTACAGACATGATAATCTGTATCAAGCAGACTCTTTCCCTTTCCACCCATTCATTTTCTGAGTTTTTTCTCTTCTGTCCCTCTCTGCTCGCCTCAGAAACAAGATAAGTTTGTTGAAAAGTCTTTGCTGTTGCGAGCCATTGTCTGCTGTCTCCTGTGAGTAACTTTATATCCACTGTGAATGATTCAACCAGACCCTAAAAAAGATGTATTGGTTAATTAACTTAATGGCTTGTGCATAGATATGTGCATGTGTACAGTATTGTCTGACATGTGGAAATGTTTGTGTGTGTTGTCAAGTGAATTAAGCAATCTGAAGAAAGAGGCTCATTACCTCAAAACTAGGAAGACAAATTGGAACCAGCGGTCTGATAATTTCTCAACTTATAATTAATGGAGCCGAGTGCCTCTACCTGGAGCACTTATTCCCATTTTTTTAATTGCTGAGCCACCTTTACAAAGCTATTTAAAAGGGAACATTCAGGCAGCAGAAGGAATCTGAAGCTTAAAGAATTTCTGTGAGGAAAAAGCTGAGAATGTAAACCTCTGGACCAACTCTGTTTGGGTCACAGTCTGAAGCCAGTATATGTCTGCTGTCATTTGTAATGAAAAATCAAGCAGGTGCCATCCTGTAAATACCTGGGGGTCATGTTTCACCAGCTTTTGTCTTGGAAGGATCACAATGAAAAAGATCTGTATAAAAACAAAACAAAGGATTCTTCAGTCTTTTGTGGCAAGAAAGTAAGTTCTGCTGTTTTCTACGTCTGCTGTCATGTCCGTCCTACACTACTGTAAATTCACCTGGTACAAAAGTTTACTTGCAGCGGAAAGATCAAAACTACAACAACAAATAAAAATATCAGGCAAGATAGGACAACCTTTACACTCGAAACCTATTTTTAGAAAGATATTCTGAGTTTAGTTAGCGGTTTAGTTAAGATCATGGTAAGAACACCGCATGGATCTCAGTCAACTTAAACACTTAATAATGCATTTAAAAAGCAAAAAAATAAAAAATAAAAAAATAAAAAATAATATATATATACATATATACATATATATATATATATATACACTCGATTCTGATTGGCTGAAGGGTGTCCATTAAAAAGTGATAATGGACACCTATGAAAGAAGTTCTGTGTCAGAGCCGGTTACCTTGGAAACGCGTCACAACGAAATAGTCCACTCAGCCGCCTCTTGTGGAAAACTTACGATTTTACCGGTAAAAAACAACATTAATGCATTCATAATTTATTTAATCTTTTTTTCTTTCGTAACTGACCATGGTATAAGCGACGCCGTCGAGGTGTCCATTATCATTTTCTATTCTATTCGCGGAAGCGTGAACCGTCCGACACGAAGTGCGCATCCCTTACTTTTATATATATATATATATATATATATATATATATATATATATATATATATATATTTATATATATATATATATATATATATATATATATATACACTTTTTCAATGACAGGCTGTAGGAAACTGCAGTTTTGAACCCAACATCTAGTGGCCATCAATGGTATTGCACAGAGAGTGAGAGAGAGTGAGAGAGAGAGAGAGAGAGAGAGAGAGAGAGAGAGAGAGAGAGAGAGAGATTATGAAGCGTTGTAAGAATAAATAGATCGACATCTATATATCCAGTCAGTGATCCGTTAGACACTAGTCAGCCCGCTGATTTCCTTCTTGTGCAGCACATATTAAATTTGCTCAGAGGGTTGCAGTATAAATAGTACTTCATTTATTATTATTATTATTATAATTATAATTATTATTATTATTATTATTATTATTATTATTATTTCTTGTCAAACTATCTTTTCATGTAATTTTTTTATCAGACAGCCTTGATTTTATTATAATCTCCATTTATGTTCAGTACATTGTAACATATCTTTGGACACGTGCAATATAAACAACGTTTTTTTAAAATTACTCATGTACAAATTAATATCAATCAAATACTGATGCAGGAATCATTTGTAAAATGTGTTTAAGAAAGAACTTGGGGGATTTTATTTGTTCCAAAAACCCAAATATCTTGTTTTAATCTGATGAAATGTTGATTTCCAAAAGTATAGCGTGTGTAATTATAAGTCAGACTGTACTGCCTTAGTTATTATAACTAAGTTCATCATCCACTGAATCAGTATAATATTGCAGCATGATAAAACTTGTGATTTACACCCCTTCTATAAGCCTCATTGAATGACAGAGAATATCATTCAGTAAGTCGTGTCTAACTGTGCTCCGGAGACGGCTTTTCTTTGGGTCTGTTTTTCTTTATCTATACCAAAAAGAATTGGAGTAACTTTTTAGGGACAAAGATCAGCTCATGAGAGATTGCCAAGGACATTGGGTCAAGTTTTTTTTTTTTTTTTAATCTCTTTCTCCATCAGAAATGCAATAACAGGAGGGAAGCAGAGATGAGATGATCCTGGCCAGTTCTGAAACCTGCCTGTGTTGCTAACAATCAGAGACAAAGGTCAGATAAAAACCTCCAAATGGACATCTGAGTAAAAGAACTGCTCCAATATCTGTCACTTAAATGCAGCATTTGTACGTGTCTTGATCAAAAGAACCATTTCCGACTTAAAGGGCACCCCCAGAATGATTTAAACAGCTTATAACTTATATTGAGGGCTTGAACCTCTGAGACCTGTCTTCTTCTTATTGCAAACCAGTTGATGTCAATGGAAAAATCATCTTTAATCAAACATGTTGTGACTTAAATGATAAAGACAACGTGTTTATGATTTACTCTGATTTAATGCGGAATTTAATTACAGTTACATATCCAGCCATCATTTGTTTGTTTGATGTAAAGATGCAGCCTCCACACTCACCCTCAGGTGAGGAGGCTGAGAGCTCTATGAGATCTAGGGATCTCAGTTTAAAGATTGTGGCCCTGAGTGCTCGGACTACCCCTGGCATCACTGTTACCACCTGCATCTTTTCAACTTTTGGTCTACTACATTTTTAAGCTTTTTTCTTCTCTTGATGTTGCTACACTCAGGATGGGGTGCTGGAGACCTCAAAGCGGGATACTATGGGTCAGTAAGGAGAATACATAAATGTAAAAAAAATTAGAAGATTGCCTGATAATATAAAACAGTTCAAAATAAACTGAAAATTTTCATAGAAAAAAAACAATAATTCCCAGAAAGCAGTTTATTATTTGCTCAACACACATGCACCCTGTGCACTGTGACAAGACAGCCTGTAGTCAGTTTCACAAAAACACATCCACTCTTTTAACCAACCGAATCTCATATTCAATATTCAAATTTTATTTCAGGAAAGCAAGACAGGAGTTTCTTCCCTTGGGATGAGATATAATTCAATTTGTCTTCAATATAACAAAACTGAAATTGCAATAAAGATGTTTGCGGGAGGGGGCATTTCAAAGACATTACAGAAGAAATTTTTCTTAATACAGTTTAACTTCCGTTGAGAAAAGCAAAAATTTCTTGTGCATCTGGAATACGACACTGATGGTGAGATGCACTATTTATTATCCCATAAAATGTAGTCCTACGTGCTGTCTTTCTGTCTCCTGTCTAGCTTATAGTTCTCTCTTTTTCACAGCTAGTGTCTACAAACTCTGGATTATTTCTTCGATGTAAGGCACAAGCTTTTCCTGCTCTGGTTTTGAGTGGCAGGGAGATCACTTTCAATGTGCATCTTTAATGTGGCATCATGAGACACATATTCATATTTATGCAGTCAGGTTACCTGCAGGAATACTTAAAAGGAAGCTGTACTGTGACTGCAAAGGTCCTGAGGAAGGTGTGAGTGTGTGGGAGGAGAGGTGGGCTTCAGAGTTTGCAGCAGAGATGAGTAAAAGAAATAGTTTATAGAGAGGAGTGGCTGGAGGGAAAGGCCTTAAGAGAGAAAGGAAGATGAATATTGGGGAGGAGGTAAACTGGAGATGAAGCTTAGTCGTCTGCATTAGTTAAAAAATGGAAGTTCCTCAGCTTCTTTGCTTTAAAGGCTCCGGTGGTAACGTGGCCAACAGGTTTGTGGTGAGCAACAGATCAGACTCTCTGGCAGTGACATGGATTAAGCTGAACACCAGTCATACAGGCACCAAGCACCACTTATCGGAGGGTCTGGGGCATTGGGGGCATCTGGTTTGTATCTGCACATTAATACATAACTCTTGCAATCAATTTTTTTTTTTTTTTTTTTTTCAATATTACCTGGCAGCTCGCCAGTTGCCGACCACTGCACTATAAATTATTGTATCCGGGAGATGTGTGCGTGATTCCAAAACTACACACACATCTGCCCCGGCCTGCTTTGTTGCTATGACGACAGAGACATTGTGGGCCTGCTGACTGAAACGAACACAGACTCACAGATGAGTGAGGGCTGAAAGAACCCCTCGAACAACCGAACCGTGAGCGCCAGCAGGTGCTGCCCAACGCAGAAATGTCATTTTTATCCTTTTACAATCTTCTAAGTAGTTTTTATGGCAAGTTTAAAACACCCCTCACCTCTGGAGCTGAGGAGAAAAGTAGAGGAAACATATGAGTTCTAATAGAGCAAAGAATCAGATTATCCCAAAGCGTTGAGAAAACTATTGCAATGATGATTCCTTTTGATGAAAGCCAGGAAATATCCCTCTGTTTTGGTGTATAATATGTGTATGTACAGGAAAACTCTGGACGTGACACACTTGTTTGAGAAATATTCAGAGTAATTTCTTGGGATTATAGCCTGCCAGGGACCGGCCACGCAGGCTGCTGATCTTGGCCCACTGGGGCCTGTGCCCCGGGACCGTGGGGGGCTCTTGCTGGGGCTCTCCTTTGCCGCCCTTCGGGTGGGGCTGGAGTCATCTTCGTGGTGGGGTAGCTTGGGTTGGTGCTCCGGGACTGCTGCTGGGGGCCCAGGTCTCTGGGCTGCCCTGGTCTGCCTCTGGCCTCCGTGGAGGCGTGGTCGCATTTGCACGATCTCACTCACCACTCTTCATCACTGATCACTCCTCTTCCTCATGCTCTGCATCCTGACACAGTCACTGAGTTGTCCAGTGGGTTTTTATACTAACAGATAATTCTTTTTTTTATTTTTCCTGTGAGTTAGTATCTGGTCGCTGTTATGTCTTTTTGATTTGGTTATTATTTAAAAACTCTTGACTAGCAGCTCTGTTTTTGTTTTTGTTTTTGTAAAAGTTGTAGGAAATGTTCTGGTGTGTTCATGTACAGGTGTAACAGTTTGTTGTCTGGTGATGGTGTGGATTGAAGGGTCCTTTCCTTCTGTCTTTGATCTTTTTGTCTCCTTTCTTCTTTCCCTTTTGCATCTTTTTGCTATTTTCCATCTTTTTCTGTCCCCTCCGGTCAGGTCCAGCAAGATTACATAGATCCCGTGATTCAAAGTAAATAAATAAATAAATTAATCACATTATCAAGAGGAGCCTTACCCATAGGCCTCCCCTTGGCAGAGCAAATATGTTCAGCACGATACAGCAAGCAGATTATCATTTTGCTGCTATGATGCTGGACAGGACAAGTTAAAAAAAAAAAAAGAATATTTTCTTGGGCCAGATTTAGAGTGCATGTTGTCATACGCAAGAGTGGAGAGATTTTGGGCGATTTTTCTTAAAACCTGCGATTGTGTCAAGATCATGAAATATCTGAAAAAGTTCCTTTCACCCAGTAAAAGTTTTACCTTTGTGACCAGTTTAAACCACACTCATTTCAATGGGAAAAAACATGGATTCTTTTGCCACAAAACTTTTGTACAGCAAAAGTCATAGCACACTTTTCCCAGTCAAGACGCATGTTTTGAAATAACTTTTTTGGAGGCTGAAATCTAATGAGTTTAATTTTGCAGAATAAATGCAGATGAATGTGAGCTTAATGCTGTCAGCATTGGCACCCATGAGATGCTGTCATGGCAGAGGAAACACTGGATTTCATCCCCAACGACAACAAAAAAATGGTAAAAAATGGTTTCTAAATTCTACAGTTTGATTTTGCTGTTCAGCTGAACGTGACGCAGTGGGTAACGTTTGTTATGCTCGTTGATGCTAATGGAGCCATATCCCAGATGATGGGATCCGCCGGTGCCCTCACTATCAGCATCAGTTAGTTTGAATGCTTTTCATTCACTAGTTTTGCTTCCTGTATGATCATCCCAGGCACAGGTAATCAGGAAACTGTGTCCTCTGGGCCTCTCACTTTACCTCTGCATCTGGATCATGGACTTCTTTATAAACTGCCCTCAGTCTGTCAGCATTGGAAACTTCTTCCTCCTTCAACACAGCAGAATATAACTCCATCTTCCACTTTGTTGGCTCAGTATTCTTCTTCTTCCGCTCGCATCTGATTTCTTTTCCTCTGTACAAGAGTGAACCTTATCTGTCTAGAGATAACCACAGAGGGTGTGGGGGAATCAGACGGAAATTACAACAAGAGAAACATATTCATTAATTTAGGTGTAAAATCAATTGTTACAGTGCTTGTAAAAAAACAACCAGCAGCAACTACAGTTATCTTGATGTTGAGATTAAATGGATTTTAGGGTCTGGACACACTGATAAAACATCGATCACCACCGCTTTCTTGCCCCTAAATCATTTATTTCTGTTTCCCCAAAAGGCCTCTCTTGTTCTTCTGGCATCCTGTCTGATAGTGTCTGTCTTCTTGTCTTGCTTTTGCAGGACAGGCGTAAAGTTGTTGTGACTTGCATGTGTTTAAGCCAGTGTTTCCTGCACTGCCTGTTAGAGGAGTGTCTGAAAGCATCTACTGATTTGTTTTGTTTTTTGTTTTTTTTACAACTAAAGGTAGCTCGATATAAAGAAACGTATTCATCCCGAGGGAAAAAGACAACAGTCTGTTGCTGAACATGCTCCTCTGACCAATCACAGTCCGGTTTAGTGGGTTATGTGTGTTGTCCAGGATAGACAGAGTCTTTTCAAGGGTCCGTCTCTGCCACTGACACCAGAGAGTCCAGCTCTCTGCCCACCACAGATCCAGCGCTCCTCACCAGTACATGTTAAAGGAACCCAGTCTCCTCACGAGGTACAGACCACACTGCCTTTTCTGTGGATGCTGTCTGTGTTTTCTGACCAGTTCAGGTTTATAAGTCCTGTCTACCTCCATGTCTGAGCCCTCGATGGAAATGGTTTGGAGATAGGATGTCTTCCTCCTGAAGTGCACCACCATGTCTAGTCTTGGAGGTGTTCAGTTGCAGAGGGTTAGAGCTGCACCATCACACAAAGTTCTCCACCGTTCCCATGTACTGCTTCATCTATCCATCTGCAAATAAACCAATGATTGCAGTGTCATCAGAGTATTTCTGCATGTGGCAGAGCTCTGACTGGAAGGGTAAAAAGTACAGAGGAGACCATTGCCCCTTGTGGGACAGTGCTGCAGATCAGTGTTAGATGTGCAGCCACCTGTGGTACTCAGTGAGGGAATCCACAATCCAGAAGACCAGGTGCTCCCATGTTGCTCAGCTTTTACTTGGAAAGAAAAGTAAGTACACAAAAAAAAAGCGTTCCAACCCGTACCAACCCACACCTGTTGGTGGAAACGGGGCTCAAGAAAGGACAGAGCAGACTCTACTTCTACAGAAAGCTAAGATTCTTCAATGTCTGCACCAAGATGTTTCATATTCTTTACACTAAGCAGCCAGTTTATCAGTTCCACCTGTTCAATTGCTTATCACAAATATCTAACCAGCCAATCACATGGCAGCAGATCAATACATTTATGGCCTTTCCCACTAGTACCCTCTTAGTCCAGCCTGACACCACCCCTCCTGATTTGTAGGTGTTCCCATCACGATTTTCCCAGGGCGAGTAGATACAGTTTTAGCACCTACTCCATTGGGGTTCTAAAGGTGCGGAGCCGGGCCAAAAGTTGTGACGTATCAAGATAACAGGCCACTACTGGCCAGAATTTGACGTCATGGAAAGAGTCATGAAGTGACACTAACCCAAGCCCGCCATCTTTAAACCCTTTTAAACCCTAAAGCTCTGACTGTGACAACATTGATATTAAACCAACCAGCTCATAAATCATGAGCTGGACGTCCTCCATTGTTGTTCCGTGTGTGTCGCAAACAAATGACTTCACAATACTAACTAGCCACCTTCCTAAGACAACACTGCCCACACTGAACACAGCATCAGTTGCCCTCTTTTGTAACGGGAACAATCGAAACCAGGGTGGTGTGGTGCTAACTCAATTAAGGTAGGGCTAAGTGGGTATGACTGAACTTCCTAAAGTTCAAACTGAGCATCAGAATGAGCAAGAAAGGAGATTTAAGTGACTTTGAACCTGGCATGGTTGTTGGTGTTTAGAAAATGCTGATCTTCTGGGTTTTTTATACGCAACCATCTCTAGGGTTTACAGAGAAAAGTCTGAAGAAAATTAAATATCCAGCTGTTGATGTCAGCGGTCAGAGGAGAATGGGCAGACTGTTTGGCGATGATAGAAAGACAACAGGAAGTCAAATCAACTCTGGCTCCAACCAAGGTCTGCAGAACATCATCTCTGAACACACAACACTTCCAGCCTGGAAGCAGATGGACTACAGCAGCAGAAGACACACCGGGTGCCTCCTGCCAGCTAAGAACAGGAAACTGAGGCGACAATTCACACACACTCACCAACACTGGACAATAGAAGATGGAGAAACGTTGCTGGTCTGATGAGTCTCCATTTCAGCTCCACATTCAGATGCTCGGCTCAGAATCTGCTGGAAACATCATGAAAACATGGATCCATCCTGCCTTGGATCAACGCTTCAGGCTGCTGCTGGTGTAATGGTGGGGGGAGATTTTCTTGGCCCACTTTGGGCCCCTTAGTACCAACGTGGCCTGGTTTAACCAGCACAGCCTACCTGAGTATTGTTGCTGACCATGTCCATCCCTTTATGACCACAGTGGAGCATCTTCTGATGCTACTTCCAGCAGGATAATGCACCATGTTACAAAGCTCAGATCATCTCCAGCTGCTTTCTAGAACATGACGATGAGTTCACTGGACTCCAACGGCCTCCACAGCCACCAGATCTCAGTCCAGTAGAGCAGCTTTGGGATGTGGTGGAACGGGAGATTCTCATCATGGATGCAGCCGACAAACCTGCAGCAGCTGTGTGATGCTGTCATGTCAATCTTGTCTCTGCTGAATATTTTCATCTTATTTTAATTCATTGACTAAAGTCTTAATGGTTATCATTGTTTTTGCTTTGTGCATTACTTTTTTTTAACTAAAAATTTGTACTATGTACAAATTTGTAATTTGTACATATTGATGATATTGAGTCAGGGTTGTTGAAGGTAACGTGGGGTGCCACAGGGTTTCCAACATACGAAAATGCCTCTTGTTTGCTCACGACATTTTTGTGGTGGAGACAATCTGAAACAGCTTCTGGATACAGTGGAACTTGAATTTGGATGGTTAAAAACTGGTTTGATGCCAACAAACACCACCACCTGCTTCCAGCTGCCACAAAGAATTAAAGCAGTTCTGGAGGAAAAAGGGGGTCCAACCTAGAACTAGAAGTTGGACCTGATAATGTGGACGGTGAGTGTTTATCACACTTGTCACAGATGATGACAAAAGGGATCCTGTGGGAGTAAGGGAAGACATAAAAACATTTTGTTACATTTTAAATCCATTAACAGCTTCCCAATACGTCCTTGTTCAAAACAATGAATCTCAAACTGCTCCCTCTTGAAGAAAGTAATTAAAAGAACTTAGAAAATGTCAAAGCACCTGAAAAAGTTCACCTCATTTGATGGAAGGCAATGCCCTGCCATCCAAAATATACAGTCAACTCAAATAACCCCACAGATCCCTTCAAAATTTCCTTTGGCCCCTTCAAGAAAATCATTGTCTTAGTGGGAAAAAGTCCCAGCTATTCCACACAGTTCCCTTGCTGGGGAGGTGACTATTACTGAAATTATTCCCAGTGAAGATGATTTTAAATCCTCGTTTTCACATATGACCTTATAGCGAGGCGGCTCGATTTGAACGGGCCATTCAGATCACAGTAAGTCAGTTTGTTTATCAAAACAAATCAAAAACATCCCACAACATCAAAAGAAATGCACAATAATGTGTCCTGATCAGCCAAGAATAATGTTTATTAATCAAAGTTTGAGAGATTATGTATCAGTGAATGGGTGTGTTCTTCACCATCATCTCTTCCCTCACCTCCGTCACCTCTTATGGCAGTGGAAATGAAACCTGCGCCTCGGTTTCCCCATCGATTTACAATTCAGACAAAGTACCAGAGGCCCAAACTGAGAGTAAAAGGTGCTCATCAGCAATTCCTCAGCCAGAAAAAAGAATTGCAAATAAATCACTGCCCTATGGAGGCACAACACAGATACCGTTAGAGAAAAAAAATACACTTCAGACTTTGTACAGTCGTTTGAAGCCATTAGAGGATAATTGGTACATCAGGACAAGATGAAGCAAAGAATTTAGGAGTAATTAAAGTGCCTATTTTTAAAAGATTTATAATGTTGAAGAGAGCAGCCAAAAATCTGATTTTAGAGATTTCTGTCTGATTTGCGTTGCTTTAACTCTTAAAACACCACTCATTACTTATACCCCTTAATTCCCATGCAGAGTCACAGGGGGCTGGAGCTTGTCCAGCAGCTACAAGGCAAGAAGCAGGGCACGCCTTGGCCTGGTCACCAGTCCACTGTAGGGACCTGTTGCATGTCATTAGTTGATTTTGATGTTAAAAAAAGTAAGTAACACAGTAATAATAACTTCATGCAGATGCAATGTACACTGATTAGCCATTACATTATAACCACTGATCAGCAAAAAATGTTTGGTGGAAAGTTTCTTCCACATGAATGCCAGGATGGAGGTTTCTCTGCAAATATTTAATTATAACAAGATGAAAAATTACTCACTTCACCTCTTAGTGGTTTTATTATGGCTGATGGACGTATCCAGGTGTCTAATAGAGGTGTTACGCAGGTAAATGTCTCCGGAAACCATCAGACGATGATGGTCAGAGCCAGTAGAATCCAGGGATAGCCCCACATTCACCATAGAACCACCATGAGGATCCAGAAAGAAGTGAAGCCCAAGATAGTCTCTGATAGGAAGAGTGAAACCTTCACTATAAAACCTCCTTCATCTCCATGGAAACCAGCAGGACCTTCATGGTTCATTTCAATCAAAGGCAGAGTCATAGGAGAAACATTAGCAGAGTTTTTAGAGCTGGAATCAAACTCATCACCACAAACAGCAGCAGTAAGACCTGGTTTCTGGTTCTGGCTGCTAGCTCCAGAGTTTCTGTCCCACCGTGATGAGACAGACGTCTCTGGAACCAGCAGAGTCTCTGCTTTCATGTGACTCCTTGTTTGTGTGGAGAAATTAGCAGAAGCTCTAACATGGACAGAGATGTTCTCATGGTTTCTACATTCACATACAACTGCTCGGGTTTGAACTGTGTTTGGTTTGGATGTCGATGCTTGGTGGAGTCTTTTAGCAGAGTTTCTCTATGTCATGTTGCTATGCTACATGTTAGCATTACTGTTTTAAATGTGCCTCCTGTAAAGGGGGGCTGTTGTGAAGAACCTGTGCAATTGTATTCTTGCCTATTAAATAATGAATCAATGTCATGAGCCAGCGAAGATATGAAGTCCTAAAGTCTTCAAAAGCAATGGTGAATTTTACAGGCTTAACTCCATCTGATGAAACAAGTGAGTGTAACATAATCACCTTCGTTTTTATTTTGTTTGTAAAGCATCATTTTCTGGCTAATTGTCAATGCTAAGTTAAAGATAGTGATGGCACTTTTGTACTTGAAGACAACCTCACCAAAAACCTAAAGAGTTCTTCTCTGGATGGTTTGCTAAGCTTTATTTACCATATGAAATCAAGACAAATGAGACCTTCATCCATGTAGGAGTAGCAAAAACACCTGTGTTGGTGAGCAGAATGATGTAGAAACCATCATGAAATGTGGTTTTTAAAAAGGACAACTTTTTTAATTACTGGTATATATATGTGTATATATTTAACAGCAGATGTGAAGGTTGTTGTGATCGTTTTACTGGTTAGCGGTGCAGCATTTTGCAGCACCAGTATCAAAATCACTGAGACAGCACTCAGACTGCTTTCCTTGGGCAGTGGTTGAAGGATCAGGGAGCATGTAGTCATTTTTTTGCCTGGCATTTGAGCCTAATTACTTTTCAAAAAAGTAATTAGTAGCCATTTATTGAATAAGCGTACACCCTCTATATTTAGACGGCGTTTGTCCCTCATTTCCGGTTTGTTTTTTTTCCCACTGGCAGTGACTTGGTCCAGCAGCTTGTGGTCCATCCTGCTCATGGGTTTGACATCGCTGCTCTCCGGTGGCGGGCACACGCAACTGCACCTGACGATGCAGTGCAGAGGTAGCATTTCCATGCCCGTCAGCTCGTATACTCCCGCTCAAGATAGAGCCTATGGATCATTCTCATTTTGGAAGGAGAGGGAGCTCAAGCTTTTCTGTGAGCTCAATGGAAGGTCGGCCACTTTCTCCATTGCTGTGGTTCAATACCTTTTCAGTTTTCTCCCTCATTTCTAAAATGTCTGCTTGCACAAAGACCACAGAAGCCCTGGATGCTGATGCTGCTTTATACACACATACATGCATACAAACCACTGACTCCAGATGTAATCTTATTGGATTGGACTGGTATTGTTTGATCAAATGCCTTTTGGGGCAAGGGGAAATGTGGGGGATTGCTTTCAGGCACCTCTCAGCATGACTATGAAATCATCTTTTTCGAGCAAATGCAACATGATGGAAAGAAACAGCAAGAGGCATGAAGAGAGACAGGGATACACAAAGGCAGGGAGAACATGATATTTTGGATGGCAGAAAGGAAATGAGATAAAAGTGAGCAAAAAATGGTTGAATGGTGAGAATGAGGAGAAGGTTTTCATTTTGCTAAAAAAAAAAAGAGGGAGAAGAGATTTAGAGTAAAAGGAGGGAGTAGAGGCAGAGGATTTGGAGGAAAATGGGAAGAATTCAAGGAGTTAAGAGAGAAAAAAGTACCTACTCTATTCCACTTGTGGGTGAGTTTCACTCTGCAGCATGTCAACCAGGACATAAAGGAGAAATTTTAATGTTTCATGGGCATAAATATTCAGGCAGTTTCGTGGATAAAGTGAAAAAGAAGGTGCACCCTACGTCGGTATAAAGATTTACATATCAGGACATAAAAAGTCTGCTCCTGCAGGTCTTACAATGAGGTAAATGCAGCCTCAGAAAACAACACATTATAAAAATAAAGTTAACAAAGAAGGATTGTGTGAGAAATTAAAAGCACCCCATAATGATAATATTTACTTTATTAATCCCAACTGGGAAATCCAACCTGCATTTAACTCATCTCTAGGCATACTAGAGTGCAGTGGGCTGCCATGTTTTAGCGCCTTGTGAGCAGTTGTGGGGGTCTAAGTGCCTTGCTCAAGGATCCACAGGGGTTAACCTCTGTAGCCCACTTCTGTAACTAGACTACCACTCCCCATATCTATTGCTCATACCATATCTAAACTAATCACGGTGTGATGCAATCCCTCTCTCACATTTTGTTCCACAACAGCATTCCAGTCTGGTTGAGTTCTGGACGTTTGACCAAGTCAGCACCTTGAATCTTTCCTTTTTTAGCTGTGATGTTGTACATCACTGAGTGTGTTGGGGTTGTTTGAATGTGATGTGTTTCAGCTTGGGTTCAGTGTATTGATGGGACGTCTGAAGCTGAGGAGTTTACCGAGTATGAGGGGGCGTTCCAGATGAACCCCCACTTTGAGGTGTGTTTTGTTTTGCGCTAAACCGTGTGACGTTTGCAAAATGAAGGCTTGTATGAATGAAACACATCACAAGTTCATTTGGAGGGTTTGTGGATAAACCCAGTGACCCAATACTTTGTAGGGTTGTTGCAGAAGGAAGTTTGGATGACTGCTGAGTTTGTATTTGTTCAGTTTGGCCTAGTAGGCCAGTTGGAAGTCTGCCACAGTGATAGTTACTGATATCGTAGCATCCATATGACATATGTTTGAATACAGACGATGGAAAAATGTCAGTCTTAGTCCTACTGGACCTCAGTGCTGCATTTGATACAGTGGACAATAATATATTACTCAAACAACTGGAGAACTGGGTGGGCCTCTCTGGCGCTGCTCTACACTGGTTTAAAATGTATTTAGAGAACAGGAAGCATTTTGTGTCAATAGGTAACTTTACATCTGAGCAAACAAGAATTACATGTGGAGTTCCCCAGGATTCCATCCTGGGGCCTCTTCTGTTTAACATCGACATGTTCCCACTGGCACAGGTCATAACGAACAACAACAGTAGTTATCATAGCTATGCTGATGACACACAGATATATATTATGTTGCCCCTCAGGCATTACAGTCAGAAGGTTGTGGTGAAGAATAGAGGAGACTCGTTGAGCTGGTGTTAGCTTCATACAGGAAGGTTTATTCTTCATAGGAATCAGGATCCTTAACAATTTAACAGATGTCCATCATTTTTAATCACATTTACAACATGGCCATAATATCCCTTTAGGACAATCCGACTTTCCTAACAGTCCACTAACTTAACATGTTTCCAGGAAGGTCACTTAAACACAATAAATGCAAATGAATTACGCTACTTATGTTCTCTTGCCCTTAACGATTGCTTTTAACTGTCTATATAAACAATTGACATGTTTTTTTAACCTTAAGATAATTGCTCTTATTCAATCTACAAGGGAAACTTTGAAAAACACAATAAGGGAATCACAAAGTCAGCCTTCTATCACCTTAAGAATATATCAAAGGTAAAAGACATAAGGAACATGAGGATTGTTTTAACCTTATGAGATTTTTAATCGGTTTGAGAACTCACACGGGAAGTTGAAAAGTCAGACATTAAACAGTACTGATCATACTGTGTGTGGTGTGCACCAATAATCTAATCGCAGAACAACATACACATAATGATGTATGCTGCAACCGATCTAGAATCTAGTGCTCCAAGCCATACATTTCACATGACCAAACATGATCTAACAAAAATGTAGAAGAATCATAGCAACACCCAGCAAAAAACGAAGAAGAAGAACCATAGTAACAACCGGAAAACACAACACCCAGCATGGAAGAGGATAAAGGATGAGGGAATGATGGTGGTCTTCGGACTATTGTTAACAGAACAATCCAGAACTGAAAATAATAACAAACTGGAGACGGCGTGAACACAGACTTTATTCACTTCCTTGTTCCCCAGCCAGCTCGCTCTCTGATTGGCTACATTCCGTGCCACGTCATCATCCACGCAGTCACGAGTCCTGAGCCGTTTGGCTTTCCTCACACATATGAAGATATCGGGTCATAAATATTAAACATGTTTAATATTTCCAATTCTCGGTAAAGACCCATTTTGGAGCCGATTATTGGTAAAAATCTGCTCATAACACACCTCAGACCAAATGATAATTGTACAGGAAAATCTTATAAGATTCATGATAATCGGGCGTTTGCCGTCCTTGGTCGGGAAGAGGCTAAATCGGGACGAAAACAGCCCGGTAATCTTTATGTGTGTACCAGCCTTTACAGGTCAGACACAAGTCAATGAGGTTTTCAAAAGCACAAGAAACCAACCAGAGTCTGAACAAGTGGAAAAGCTGATAAATCAAGAACACAGCTGCCACTGACTGAAGGGATGCTGCGCCCTTTTACCTTTGGAGGGAGGCCTCATCAGCAGCAATTGGTCTGGAGGACAGCAAACCAGGGAGGAGGTGAGGGAGGCATGACGATGTAGAATCAATCCCAGCCAGGCGATAACACATGGTGAGTTGCATACAAGATGGATTAATTAGTTGTACAGGTGACAGGTAGTAAATTTGTCCCAGATGTTTGGTTGACCTCGATTAAAACTTTAAGTTAGTATTTCAAAGTTCTTCAAAAGAAAGACTTTCTTACAAAGAAACACATGGAGTAGCACAACCATAATACAGTACCTGAAAGGACAAAAAAGTCAATAATTAACCACAAAGATTATATAAAAGTGTACTTCCTTTTGTGAATCAAAAGGGTGCTTTCATACTGGCGCTGTTTGGTCTGATTCCACAGATAGTTCAGTTCATTTAGAGCAATGTGAACACTCATTAGCACTCTAGTGCACATCAAAATTAACTCTGGTCCGCTTGAAAACTGGGGAGCTTGGTTTGCTTGCAAGTGAACCCTGGTACAGTTCTATAGCAGTGTGAAAGCAAACAAACAACCCAGCGGTCCAAAGACTGGAAGTGACATAGGACGTGTCGTAGCCTGTTAGACAAACCGCTGCCACGCCTGCTGCTCATACAGGACAGATTTTGCTGAAAACTGCATTAAGTTTAAACACAAAGTAAAAAACCAGACTGCATAAACTTGGTGTTGCTCCTTTATTTATTTGGGGTGAACAAGTTTTTTGGGGGACCTGGTCAATCTATAAAAAGGATTTTCTTTCTTACTATTTCCAAGATGAAGAGATAACTTTGTTGGCATCAAACCAGTTTTTAACCATCCAAATTCAAGTTCCACTGTATCCAGAAGCTGTTTCAGATTGTCTCCACTACAAAAAAAGTTGTGTCATCAGCAAACAAGAGGCATTTTAGTATGTTAGAAACCAAGCATAAATCATTTCTATACAATATTAACAACAATGGCCAGAACCCTGTGGCACCCCACGTTACCTTCAACAACCCTGACTCAATATCATCAATATGTACAAATTACAAATTTGTATTTAACAAATTTTTAGTTAAATAAAAAGTAATGCACGAAGCAAAAACAATGTTGATAACTATTAAGACTTTAGTCAATAAATCAAAATAAGATGAAAATATTCAGCAGAGACAAGATTGACATGACAGCATTACACAGTTGCTGCAGGTTTATCGGCTGCATCCATGATGAGAATCTTCTGTTCCACCACATCCCAAAGCTGCTCTACTGGACTGAGATCAGTGTATGTCCGCTGGGAAATACGTGTCTGAGTTTGGATTACGCCAGTCTACTCACACATTGCTATTTATGAAACACTAACACGAAAAAGGGCAACAATTACGCAGTGCACTAAAGGTCATTTAGCATTTCTAGCTCAAAAAAATGTCATGTATAAACCAAAAACAGCAGCAACCGTGGGATTAAAACATTTCTTCTACAGACATTATCACTGTTGTGTGCACTCTGAGGGGATCGCTTTAGACTGAATCAGCCTTAACTCTGTGTGGAATATATTACAGCCTTCTTTTCCCTTTGTTGTCACACACTTACCAGGAACTCAGCACAACTTGAGACATTTTGACAGGATTACTTTATATGCAGCAGATTTGTACACTGACCCATAATGCACTTTCAGACAAGCAAAAGCAGGATTAACTGGGGATCCTTAGCCAAGAAGGAACTCTGGTTTACTCTCTGCATATGTGTTAAGCTGAAGGAGCTTTCCAGCTGCTATAAAAGCTGCCCTAGTGGTTTGTATCCATCACTTTTATCTTAACTAAAGTCATGAGAATAAAAGAAAACTAAATTGACTCATCACTGCCTTTGGGAAATACAAAGTTTGCCAGAAAAGCTGGATATCTACTTAGCTTATACCTCTAAAAGTCTGTTCAGTTAATGTTTTTTTCCAAGTAGTAAAATTATGAAATTCTTTTCATGCAAGCTAAACTCACTGGAAGTAAATTAACTCATGAATAGTTACCACCAGAAAATCAAACTTTTTGTTATAACACTTAATCAGGTCACAAAGAATGCATTGATGAGAAAAGGTGCAAATTAAATGTAAAAGGATTGAGGGTAAAAAAAAAAATTCAACATGAGGCTTTGAGCAACCCATTATCCTGCACAGGCACCACCATCCAGAGCAGCATAGACTCAGAAACGTGAAATGTCCAGAGACAGAGAAATGTCCAGCAAGGAATGACATTCACATGATGAAAGGTTTTATGTTAAAAAATGGACACAGGACGTCCCACCAGAACCATTCCTAAACCACAGGCCTAGCTGTGATACAGGAAGTCTGCAGTACAGAAAACTGGTCACAAATCAGGAGAATCTGCAGAGAAAATAAACAAATTAAACATATCTCTCCCAAAAAAAACAACAAAAACATAAACATTCTTCCATAACATGTAAATATCACAGTTACAGTCAGAAAGGCCAGAAAGTCTTTGCAGCAGGTACTGCAACCGTCCAGGTTTGTCCTACTGCATCCGTCCCAGTTTGTCCTCACTGCATCCATCCAGGTTTGTCCTGCTGCATCCGTCCCAGTTTGTCCTCACTGCATCCGTCCCAGTTTGTCCTCACTGCATCCATCCAGTTTTGTCCTGCTGCAACCGTCCAGGTTTGTCCTGCTGCAACCGTCCCAGGTTTGTCCTCACTGCATCCGTCCAGGTTTGTCCTCGCTGCATCTGTCCCAGTTTGTCCTCACTGCATCCGTCCAGGTTTGTCCTCACTGCATCTGTCCAGTTTTGTCCTGCTGCAACCGTCCAGGTTTGTCCTGCTGCAACCGTCCCAGGTTTGTCCTCACTGCATCCGTCCAGGTTTGTCCTCGCTGCATCTGTCCCAGTTTGTCCTCACTGCATCCGTCCAGGTTTGTCCTGCTGCATCCGTCCAGGTTTGTCCTCACTGCATCTGTCCAGGTTTGTCCTCACTGCATCCGTCCAGGTTTGTCCTGCTGCATCCGTCCCAGTTTGTCCTCACTGCATCCGTCCAGGTTTGTCCTGCTGCATCCGTCCCAGTTTGTCCTCACTGCATCCGTCCAGGTTTGTCCTCGCTGCATCCGTCCAGGTTTGTCCTGCTGCATCCGTCCTGGTTTGTCCTCACTGCATCTCTCCAGCACACACACCAGTCCTTGGTGGACTGTCTGTCCATCAATGTAAATATAAGCTAAATTACAAAGATGTAAATAGTGACATAAACATAAATCATATATAAGCAGTGTGAAAATTTTCTCAAGTGATTGTAAAACTTGTAAAACCTTAATTTCTTTGTCAATTTTAAGTCAGAAAAATAGTTTGATGGTTTTAAACAATGAGATTTCTGTTCAATACTTACTCTCCGATTTTCATCCATATAATTCAGCAATGAAATAGAGGATGCTGTTGGGAAAAGACAAGGGGTCCAGAACTGTGAGTCTGAATCTGCGAGTTTCCGGGTCTTATTAAAAACTCTCTGATGCACCTGGAACATCACCTGGAGCCATCCCAAAGAGTTTCCAGGAGAAAAGAAGGCTAAGGAGAGGTAATTGTGCTGGCCTTTATCACAGTGATCCAGAAACTGGTCTGGTGGAGGTCAGGTCCCCTGTCTGGGGAACTAGACTCTTCCAACCAGAGGGCTTGGCCTCCAGCAGCTAAAACCTTACTGCTTCCACTTCTGCCATCCTTCTGTCGGTCAGTGTGCGTCCCACACTGTACATATGGCATCCTCTGAAACCTTTAAAAGTAGTAAAAAAAATACAAGGTCCACAAAATTCATTAAAGTTCGATTAACTAACAGTGCTGCTGAATTTTAATGTGTGAAAACAGAGTTGAACATCATCTCAGTCATTTCATACAAAAGAGAAATCAAGGCTTGACAGGCTGGAGTTAAAGTCTGAAATATTCCATATCTGGTAATCAGCACCTCTCCTAAAGAAACAAGAAAATATGCCCTGATTGGCATGAAATCTCTGGAGAGAGGACAGCTTAGCATCCGTTGTTTTGGAAAATGGTTTTCTTGAGATCTACTGATATATAAAAGGTCACTGATATTCACACACTCAGTGCATAATAACGAGCACTCAAAAACCCTTGTTTACAATTGCAGCTGTTAGCATGTTATTACCTTAATCTTCTGAATATATCCGTCTGATCCTGACGCCCCTTAATCACATAAGTGCCCAGCACCTCATGTTGACAGTTAACGCTTTATGATAATTCATTGTTTTTGATTAATTCCTGTAAATACGTTGACCTGACAGAAGCTAAATTACAGCCATATGAAACAGACTTTCAATGAAGCATGTAAATCCAGTGCCACTTGTATTTCTTTTTAAAAAATTCCAGCCTTTAAACTCTGCGTTCTGGACTCATTTGATGGCACAGTGACATTTGTTACATGCATTCCTGGAGCTACTGCTGCCCAGAAACATCCCGAGGCCAAGATACCTAACCTAATCGGCTAACTGCGGCAACTCTAGTCAGTCAGATTTCCCACCCAGCTGCCACGCAGCATTTCTGAAGTGTTAGTGAAGTGTTAGTTTAGCTTTAGTGAAGCTTTAGTGAAGCGTTTGTTAAGCGTTAGTAAAGCTTTAGTGAAGAGTTAGTTAAGCGCTAGTGAAGCATTAGTGAACCTTTAGTTAAGCATTAGTGATAATAAAGCGCTAGTGAAGTGTTTGTGAAGCTTTAATTAAGCATTAGTGAAGCATTAGTGAAGCTTTAGTGAAGCTTTAGTGAAGCATTTGTTAAGCGTTAGTAAAGCTTTAGTGAAGAGTTAGTTAAGCGTTAGTGAAGCATTAGTGAAGCTTTAGTTAAGCATTAGTGAAGTGTTAGTGAAGCATTGGTGAAGCTTTAGTAAAGCTTTAGTGAAGAGTTAGTTAAGCGTTAGTGAAGTGTTGGTGAAGCTTTAGTGAAGTGTTAGTGAAGCTTTAGTGAAGTGTTAGTGAAGCTTTAGTTAAGTATTAGTGAAGCATTAGTGAAGCTTTAGTAAAGCTTTATTGAAGAGTTAGTTAAGCGTTAGTGAAGTGTTGGTGAAGCTTTAGTGAAGTGTTAGTGAAGCATTGGTGAAGCTTTAGTAAAGCTTTAGTGAAGAGTTAGTTAAGCGTTAGTGAAGTGTTGGTGAAGCTTTAGTGAAGTGTTAGTGAAGCTTTAGTTAAGTATTAGTGAAGCATTAGTGAAGCTTTAGTAAAGCTTTATTGAAGAGTTAGTTAAGCGTTAGTGAAGTGTTGGTGAAGCTTTAGTGAAGTGTTAGTGAAGCATTAGTGAAGCTTTAGTAAAGCTTTATTGAAGAGTTAGTTAAGCGTTAGTGAAGTGTTGGTGAAGCTTTAGTGAAGTGTTAGTAAAGCATTAGTGAAGCTTTAGTAAAGCTTTATTGAAGAGTTAGTTAAGCGTTAGTGAAGTGTTGGTGAAGCTTTAGTGAAGTGTTAGTGAAGCATTAGTGAAGCTTTAGTAAAGCTTTAGTGAAGCGTTAGTTAAGCGTTAGTGAAGTGTTAGTTAAGCATTAGTGAAGCGTTAGTGAAGCTTTAGTTAAGCATTAGTGTAGCATTAATGAAGCTTTAGTGAAGAGTTAGTTAAGAGTTAGTGAAGTATTACTGAAGCATTAGTGAAGCTTTAGTTAAGGATTAGTGAAGCATTATTGAAGCGTTAGTTAAGCGTTAATAAAGTGTTAGTTAAGCATTAGTGAAGCTTTAGTTAAGCGTTAGTGAACCGTTAGTGAAACATTAGTGAACTGTTGTGACATTCCACTTTCTTAAAAAATAAGCAGCTGTTTTATTTTTGACTCTTGGATACCTTATCAATCTAGAACAGGAAATCAATCAATGAAAAGCAAAGTGGGTCTAGTCGATTTTAAAAATAAAACACCATGTGTGGACTTTGGATCGCTTTTGAGACTTAATCATGTCACAACCTTCAGTACAGGCACCAACCCATCAGGTGAGACAAGGTGTCAGTGGTTTATTGTTCTCTTTAAATGCCCATAAAGACCAACTATCGTGAGATGTTCCAAATCTATGTGTGATGGAGTGAACTGGAGAATCCAGCCACAGCATAAACGCTCTGCTCTGAAATGCTCTTGGTGGGACAGGGAAAGTTCAGCATTCAGCTTCACATCGTGAGGCTTCTGTTTTTGTTGAACCCAATGGGTTAAAGACTGGATCTGCTCTTCAGCAGGCCCCAGTGTGACTGTTTCCTATGGTACTGTATGGACAAAGCTTCTGAGTTCAAGAAGTTTTTGCTGCTGATCTTGTTTTTCCTACTTGCTTGTTCCAGATTTTCTGGTTGGATTTTTGGTTTCCTTCCAGTTAGATTTTTGTAGATCTCAGAGTCATCAACCTATCATCATTAGTCAGTCCTGTGAGCTCTTCCATCCCCTAGTCACTCTGCACCGCCACCAGACTTGTTTCATGCAATTCAGGAAAATCCTCATGGTCAGTAGGACACTCATCTCACAAAGGATCAACTTCCCAATACGCACCTGTTTCATCTCCTCCAGCAGTCACCACCAGAATCCCTTTCCCCCCATGCAAGCATCCACAGTCTTAGCAACTTTGGTTCAATCTACTTAATAAACCCCTATTTTTTTGCTTTGTTTTTTTCTCTGTTTTAGGGTCCTGCTACTTAGACCAAACCTCAATGCAGACAGTCTTGCGGTATGTAGCAAGATCAAATGTATGGTGATACACACTCTAACAAGTACAGAATCCATATTTACCTCTGTAAACACAGTATGCTATGTATGCTATGACTTCACTTCAGTCCATAACAAACACCTTGTTCAGACATAAGACTGTCCACATGTGCACTTGGCACCAGGACCCTCTAGGCTGCTGTTCGATGATCGACTTTGTAGTCGTATCATTGTACTTGTGGCCACATGTCTTGGACACTCCGGTGAAGAGAGGGGCAGAGCTGTCATCTGATCACCACCTGGTGGTGAGTTGGCCCAGATGGTGGGGAAGGATGCCGGTCAGGCCTGGCAGACCCAAACATGTTGTGAGGGTCTGCTGGGAACGTCTGGCGGAGTCCCTTGTCAGAAATGTCCCGGGTGAGGCAGGGGACATTGAGTCCGAATGGGCTGTGTTCCATGCGTCTATTGTTGAGGCTGCCAAATGGAGCTGTGGCCGCAAGGTCATTGGTGCCTGTCATTGTGGAAATCCCAAACTTGTTGATGGACACCAGCAATGAAGGATACCGTCAAGCTGAAGAAGGAGTCCTATCGGGCATTTTTGGCCTGTGGGACTCCAGAGGTAGCTGAGAAATTACTTCAGCTGTCGCTGAGGCAAAAACCCGGACATGGTAGAAGTTTAGAGAGGCTATGTAGAAAGACTTCCGGATGGCTTCGAGGAGATTCTTGTCCACCATCCGGCAGCTCAGGAGGGGAAAGCAGTGCTCCATCAACACTGTGTACAGTGGGGATGGGGGGCTGCTGACCTTGAATCGTGGATTGATGGAGGAAATATTTTGAGGACCTCTTCAATCCTACCAACACGTCTTCCGATGAGGAAGCAGAGTCAGGGGACCCTGCATAGGCTCTCCTATCTCTGGGGCTAAGGTTGCTGAGGTAGTTAAAAAGCTCCTCAGTGTCAGGGCCCCAGGGGTGGATGAGATCCGCCCGGAGTTTGTCAAGGCTCTGGATGCTGTAGGGCTGTCTTTGGTTAACACACCTCTGCAGCATTGCGTGGACATCTGCGACAGTTCTCCTGGAAGACTGGGGTGGTGGTCCCCCTCTTCAAACACTGGGATTGGAGGGTGTGCTCCAACTACAGGGCGATCACACTCCTCAGCCTAGTAAGCCTAGTAAGGTCTATTCAGAGGTCCTGGAGAGGAGGATCTTTGGATTTAGGAGGAGCAGTGTGGTTTTTGTCCCGGTCATGGAACAGTGGACCAGCTCTACATCCTCTTCAAGGTCTTGGAGGGTTGCTGTTTCTCCACATCAAGCGGTGCCAGATGAGGTGGTTCAGGCATCTGGTCAAGATGCCGTCTGGGCTTCCCTGGTGAGGCACGTCCCACCGGGACCCCGGAGAGGACCCAGAACACGCTGGAGGGACTAGGTCTCTCGGCTGGTCTGAAAACACTTCAGGCGAGCTGGTGAATGTGGCCAGGGAGAGGGATTTCTGGGCTTCCCTGCTTGGGCGGCTCCCCCTGCAAACTGACCCCGAATAAGCAGTAGAAAATGGATGGATGGATGGATGGATGGAGAACATAGTCCAACCTGCTTGAAGAATGATTGAAAGTGATTTTTTTAAGGTCTCATTTGTTTATTGATCAAATCATACAGTCTGTCATAAATACATTTTTTCATTAGGTGACATAATTTCCTAAAGTCTTAATAAGATTTTCCATACTTGAGATTTTGAGGAGAAATTTGGAATAATTTGGACTAGTCTTTTTCTGCAAGTGCAGCTCAGACAAGCACATCACAGTTGGAGTCTTTCTGCTGGAAATGTGATCAAGGAGATGCATTCATGGGGCCATCTAGCACAAAGGAGGCAGCATGTGATTTAGAAATTGTGGAAATCACTTTTGTGTTTTATGGTTTGTCTTCTTTTATGGTGAGAAAGCAGATGAGGCTCCTTGTTGCACTGATTTCAGTACCAAATTTATCTGCACATGTCCACACTAGTGCAGAGCACGTAAACAGCAGAAAAGACAAACTCACCAACACACACATTTACAGCAACGGCAAATATTCCAGAATATTGCTGACATGTTAATACATTACTTCACCACTTGTAATCTGAACATTTTAATTGGTGCAAGGCTAGAAAAACTTTACCTTCTTATGTTACCACACTGAAATATCTCAAGAATATTTCTGGATTTCGGTGCATGTGCAGAAGCAGGTAAAGAAATATCTGTGACATGCTTTGACATCAAAATACCACATGTTTATGTTTTCAGGGCATGCAGTGAGCAACCTGACTCCACATCCCCCTTTTTTCCTGCAGGATTAACTCAAATCTGCTTTAAAGTTTTGAACTACCATGCAAATGTAAATTCAGATTCAAATTAAGCTGAATAACCCTTTATTTATGTTATTACACACGGGAGAGCAGAGTTCCCAGTCTGAGAGACAATACAAACACAAGCAGTGAACTGAACTCACACTTGCAGTTTAAACATGGCATTTCAAATAGGAAATCTGAGATCACGTAGCAGCTGGTCAACCAGTCTGTTGTTTATAGATGCCAAATCATGTTGCATGCTATTAGCATACATTTTTGTAGTTTAACGTAGCAGAGGGTGAGCAAGATGAAGTGAAATGACTGTGTTCCTCTCGCTAACAACGCTGTTATAACTGTGGTCACATTGGAGAGACATGAGGAATAAAACATCTTTACATCAATAATCTGGATCACCAATTAGAAATATTTGCATATATAATAAAGCTCCATTGAAAGAAGTGGCTGTTTTAAGTGCAGTATGTGGATCCTGATGTGGTAGTAGGTGGATGAGTTCTGGTTTACTGTCTGGTGGTGGTGGTAGACTAGATTCTTGTGTGGCTAGCTCCACTTTGGGAATTGTTGGGATGCAGATACTGAGGCTGGGTTTTGACTCAGCCTGAACAGTGTCCTTCCTCTTGATCAGGGGTGCCCAAATCCGGTCCTCAAGATCTACTATCCTGCAACTTTAAGATGCAGCCCTTCTCCAACACACCTGAATCAAATGACTGGCTCGTTACCAGGCGTCTGCAGAGCTGAATGGCATGCAAATGACATCTGCATGTCATTCTCAAGTCTCAAGGACCAAACTTGGGCACCCCTGCTCTTGACTATAGAAGGGAAGAAATATCTTCCCTTCCCTTTATTTTTATAGCTTCCTCTACTAAATCAGACTGGTTACAGGATATAGTGCTCCACATTTTCATGCTGTAGCTACTTTTAAACCAACGAGCAGCCTTGCTGGATCATGTACCGCTAGCCAAGGAACGTGGATACTGAGGTTCTCTTTGAGCATCTTTATAGTTTATTTAGCTATTTTCAATAGGAAAATCTTGAGTTGATGTGCAGTCCCAAAATACACCCACTGAAAACTAAATGTGACCTGGTTTCTCAGCATTATCTTAAAACTAATCAAGTGTTAGCACAGAACTAGATTAGCACTGCTACATTGATTTATGCTAACATCAGGTTTATAGCCTTACATAACATAGTTGCCTGCATAGGGACTAAATCTCTTCTAGGATCGTGCAGCCAGATATTGATATTTTTAAAAGATTATTAATTAGGAAATTAGTTTAACTGGTGTAGTGATACTGGTGATCCATGGTCTGAAAAGACATTTCTGTTCTCCTCTTCCAGTGACCTGTCAATCACCTGAGGTTGCACCTGGGGTAGCCAGTGCCACCCCTCTAGCTCTGCCCCTGGATTCAGTACAGTTTCAGAGAGCATGCAGATGCACATGCCACTGAGTATTGGCAAATGTCTGCAGATCTGTTAGCACCACTATGTGCTGCCATTTGTTTAAGGAATTAGCTTTTGTGCTCACTAATCAATCAACTGATTTACAATAGGTCTCAAACCCAACCCTGTTTCCTCTTAGAAAATATCAATTTTATATGTTAGAATAAAGAAAACATGTGGAAATAGGATTTCTGATGAGGAATTCTGACAGTATGGTCTTCTCCTTTCCAGTTTCTTTTTCTATGCTCTCTGAGGTCAAACCACAGGAGACAAGCTAAGGTTGAGAAAATTGTGGTTAAGGCTTCTGTTGGCAGTGTTTCCCCATTCCTCCCTCTCCGCTGTATCGCTCTTTTTTCTCCTGCAGAGTAAGGAGTCTGCTCTGACTAATTGGATTTTTGGGAGAAGGCGAACAGAGGCTCAGAGAGAGGTGAAGGAGAGTGAGATGGGCAGAGAGACAGGAAGACTAAGTATGTGGGAGAGAGGGGATACGTGGAGGATAATGGAAGAATGACTCACGGGCCCTTGTTTTATTCTCTAATTTACAAAAAAAAGGAATAAAACACTTCAAGGGCAAAGCTCTTTATTAAACACTTAAATTGTTTTTAGATAAATAAAGAATATTCAGTACGACAATCAGCTTTAGCGAACAGCTAGCTGCCGTTCCCTGCTTCTGCTACGTTAGGCTAAGCTTAGCAAGGCTTAAAATTAATGATGAAATCTTTTTATAATAATTTAATAAATGGCATAGGGAATTTGCAAGGTTAGTTTAGTTACTAAATGGCATTTTAGTTACACTAGCACGCTTGTTAGCGTGGCCATTTATTCAGACACTTGCTCTATTTCGAACACAATGTTTAAGTGTAACAAATGATGAATGTTAAAGGTTCTGTATGTTCATTCATCGTTGTTGAACCTCCAGATTGAGCATTGCAGTGTTTATGATGTAAACAAAATGGTCCTTGATCTGAAAATTGATTTGGAAACAACGTTGTTAGAGAACTGGCCCATTTCGATGGTATCGTTGACTAAGCCGTAGCTGCAAAGGTTTACAAGATAATGCGCTTTGAAAACCTCAAGAATACCATTTGCCATTCAGCAGAAAGGCCACACATGTCCTAGTACTTGTGAGGCAGTACAGTGTCCCACCATAAAGTTACACATATTGCCACATTTCAGAAAAACCGCTTGTCTGTTTATATGAACTGCCAATGTGTGTTCACCGTAGGTCACTGTGGCATTAAACTACCGAGCCAGCAGTGGCCCTGATGCATTTGTTTGGAGCTAGGATGCTGATGTGGAGAAGAGGAAGAGAGAGGCAAGAGAGAAATATTTTAATAAAATGTTTCAATAACAAGTTTGCTGCATCTCTGTGTTTGAGCCTCTTCCTTACTGCACTGCGTTTTTTTAATCTATAATTTCTAAGTATAATTTTTTTCTTGTTGCCAATTGTGCTCTGTAACACCAATTAATACAGCTGTATATGATGTAAAGTACATTAATTCAGTGGCGATATCTGCATATTTAAAAGCTGTTTTACTCGTGTTTTCAATTGCACTCCATACTAATAGGTAAGGGGGAGACATGCAAACACACTCGAACGTGTGCTGATGGTGGTTTCTATTGTTATCAACTGAGGAAGACTAATACAGTGTAGGCCACAGTACTTTGTTACACAAATAAGGCCCTTAAAAGGTATTTAATAAACATAAAATATAATGACATGCAAAAACGTATGTGAACTTATTATTTTGGATTTGTGCATTTATTTATACAACGTCTTGCAAAGAACTTTGTCAGACGGACTGTCCCTGAAAAGGTCAAATTAATGAAGCAAGTAAGGGGTAAAAAAAAAAAGAAAAAAACTAAGTGGTAAACAAAAGAAAGTAAAATCACGAGTAGGAAAGTTAGGGCACATAAATTAAGGCAGGCAAATGTTTTTGGCGGGCAGAAGAATTGCCATCAGATGCTAGAACGTCCCTACCAGTAAGTGCAAAACATCCGTGTTCCATGTGATCTTCAGAGTGCTCTACAGCAGAAAGTGTTTACTACACACTACATTCCAGTGTACTCACACAAGACACATTCTTTTATTCACTGAGAGGGTTAAAAGGTGAAAAAGCTTCCAGCTGTCGTTGTTAGCTTAGTTGCTAAAAAAACAGTAAGTTAAAAAATCTCACCTCTGTCTCTGAGCTGAGATATTTTTTACCCCAGTAAAGGATGAAAATCCTTAAAGATTACAGTTTAAAGGCAAGGCAATGTATAGTACATTTCATGTACAAGGCACTTCAAAGTGCTTCACATAAAACATTAAAAGCATCACAGGAAGCAATAACAAGTGCATTAAAAACAAACCTTAAAATGAATAAAAAAATAAATAAAAGCACCTGCAGGACTTCCTCTGAGGCTGCTGCGGTGCTGGGTGGAGTCTCTGGCCTCACCCTCTCCAACCACAGCTGCAGCTCCGCCCACCCAGCTGAAGCCCCCAGGAACAAGAAAGAAATATTATTTAACACTAAATACTAATCTCAGTTGTATCTGTACATGTTCATTTTCTAAATGAAAACAAAGGAACAAATAAGCTGATCCTCCTCTCTGACAGCATCTCCACCTGCTGCCCTCCTCCACCTTTTTGACCTGGTGATGACCACACCGTCCCCACCAGATAAAACCTGTACTAGTTTTTCAATGTGGTCCATCAGGATTTCAGTATCACATTCTGAAGAAATCTGCTTCTTCCCTCTTTGACCCTCCTGAGCCATCATGAAAATGATGTGATGAATTTATTACAGGCGATCACCTGACCTTTTATAGCCATCATGTGGGCGGGGCAAGGTGCTCCCTCACGTGCACCAACTTTAGAGTAGATTCTGATTTTTAAATGGAAACAGACGTGGGATGTGCATGCACCTGCTTTTATAAATCTGGAAGTTTTTGTGCGCACCTTTTCCTTTTTCCCTGCGGACGCCGCCTGTAGTCGGCTTTGCTATGCAGTTTTATAAATGAGGCCCTTGGACATCTCGTTAAAATGGAACCGGTGTTTTGGTAGCCTGAAAACACTGAAAACTTTTTAAATCAGATCCCAATGTGAATGAATATTGGTAATCAAAATTTGCTATCCAATATTTTAACACATGTATCCTTAGTCAAAAATTTTAAAAAAGGCCACATATAAGGCAACTTGTGCATCTTATCTATTTTGGTCCATGTCCAGGATTTAGTGAGGTGAGCAGGTGGAGCTACAGTAGTGGAGCTCTTCATGTATATCCTGGTAACATGATTTTTCCTGCAGCATTTAATTAATGAAGCATGTGTGGAAAACACCACAGAGCAGATGATTTGCAAAATAAAAATGGGTATATTTTGATAATTTAACTTTTCCTTTATCGAAGGACAGGACTCGGCCAGAAAACATTATTTATCAAATCAAATTGTATTTATATCGCACTTTCATACCAAAATTAGCACAAAACGCTTTACATGATAACATGAATAATTAAATATATTAAGCACACACCTAATCATTAACTATCTAGTCTGATTTCCTTCAGACCAACTCTAATCCCTATCAGGCTGGATGCTGCTGTGAAGGAGCAATATCTTGGGGACCCGCCAACACCGAGAGCCACCCTACCCATGACCACAGAGGCTTCCACCACAGGAGCCATCAGGCTGGGATCCCTCACCATTAGTCTGCAGTGCAGCCACCCCTCAACCGCCCAGACACGGGTGATCCCTGCAGACCGAGCTGTCATAGCCCCAAACATGGAGGATCCCAATGAGAAAAAAGACCTAAAAACAATGAAAAATAATAATAAAATTTTTAGTTAATGTTGAGAATCTCACTAATAAAGCATAAAACCAAACGTGGTTTCAGCACTGGGTGTGGTAGGGGATCCACGGCTTTTTAGTGGGGACCTCGAGGAATATAGGCTGGAAACCACAGATTTAGAGGATGGTCGCAGGATGGCAAATTTGTTATATCACACAATTAACCGTTTAGTCATTGCATCTGACCTTGTGGTCGGCCCTCCTTACCAGTTGGTGGCTGTAAAGCATCAAATTGCTGCGTGCCCACCGCCAGTGAAGAAGAAGTCATCTCTACCATGTAATGGCTGATTGTGGCCAGAGCGGAATGGAAGAATCCAAAAGAACCTGTCGGCCCTTTAGACGGGAAGTCTGACAATAAAAACAAAGACGGAGCAATCAGTGTGCAGACAGAGCAGAAAGAGTTTTAGTTTAACCCAAGCACCTCAATCTCAACAGTTTCAAGTTTCACATCTAGCTTTCAGCAGACTGCTACCCAGGAACGTATGTTATCTTGGAGGTTGTGGCTCCAAAATCTGATCTGTGTGTTATTTCTACAAAGTTCTGTTAGTAATAAATTCTGCTTTCTTCTTCTGGTCGGCCTTTATGCTGCTATATCTATTCATACATTCATTTTACATCATTTTACCTCCCAATCTGACAGCTGCTACACACTGGTTTATACTGGGATTAAAAGCTGTTACACACTGGTTTATACTGGGATTAAAAGCTGCTACAGACTGGTTTATACTGGGATTAAAAGCTTCAGCTGCTACATGTATTTTACATAAAAATAGAAATAATTAAAAAAAAAGTTTTAAGGGTTAAATGTTTTATAAATCCTGACTCCAGATGAAAATTAATTCAAACAGACTGCATTAATTCTTGATAAGAGCAGCAACAAACGTTGTGTTTATGTGTGAATGTGTATGTGTCTGCATTTGTCTACACTGGTTATTCTAATTAAACATTAAGTGACAACAAAAAGAAAGAAAGAAAAGATGAGGGACGCAGGTGTTTTCCAGAGTGTAATGACCCCTCTGCCACCCATTTACATCAATCACAGGCAAACTCACCGTCACACACGCAAACACATAATTTTGTTCCCTGAATGTCCCATTATCTATCTCCTTGTTTAATTCTGTCTGATTGCAGCGTGTCAAATAAGCAAACACTTGCATGCAGAAATACGCCCACAGAAACGGATACTCACACACGCACAGGCGTTCTGCTCAGTGCATAATTTTTACACAGTTTACCCAACTTAGACGTCTTTGCTTGGGCGCTCTGTGTAATGGACTCATTGCATAAATTGCTTGATGATGTTAAGGAAATCATCTGAGGCTCTCTGTGATGAGCAGCTGAGAGCTGGCAGAAAATATGATTGGTCATACACAGCTGTTCACATGCTCTTTGTTTATTGTCTCCTTGCAGATGCAGAGCACGTTTCATACACATTGAGTCTGAGCTGCATTTATTTGTGGGTTTGTTTGGGCTTTTTTTGTGTGTAAAAGGACTAAATTGGACTGAGACCGTGCAGCAGACTCCAATTAATTCTATACACTGTTAGGTATGTTTGTTATGCTGCAGCATAGCAGGAAGTCTTTTTACTGGTGTCTTGCAGAAACAAACTAGGGAGCATTCAGTGAAAATAAGTAGAGGAAAACTTCCCTCTGAAGCCATAGCTCTTTCCAGAAATGCTCTTCAATGATTTTCAGTCTTTCCACTTGTTCTTTTTTGCAGTTTGCATCACAAAAATAAACAATAAAACAAAACTACGCTGATAATTATAAAAACAAGTTTGTTGACTCTCAGGTGAGTTCGTGGTTTTATTATCAGTGCTTCTGTCTGTTCATCTGTCTGACTGACAGCTACTTTACGCTTCTTCTTTTTTTGCTCGGTGCGTGCTTTTCACACTTCACGCTTGCACTTGAAAGAAAACCATAAATGATTTCCAGTCCCCGTTGCCTGTGTCGTTTCAAGGTAGCGGTTGTGGAAAGATGAGGGGATGTTTTTCTTACAAATATCTCAGCTAAATTCACTCAGACTGAATAAGTCTCAGACTGCTGTGCTCGGTGGAGACCTGGATCTTTACTTAGTTCTACAGTAAAATGGCTAAATGATATTAGTGCAGATTTTTAGGCAGAAAAGATGATCTGTTGCTCCACTAAGGCAAGGCTAGAACAAGCTGCGAGAGAAGCATTTCAAGTAGAATTAAAACAAACTAAAAGGAATAATTGAAAAGTGATAGAACAAGCTAACATAGAGAGAAACACCCAACAGAATACATATGCAAGGCGAGGCAAATTTATTTGTATAGCACATTTTATGTACAAGACAATTCAAAGTACTTTACATAAAACATTACAGCAGGGTGCAGAAAGCAATACAAGTGCATTAAAAAAACAAAGATTAAAAGAAATACAATTAATGAAATAAAAACAGAACGAAGATGCTAAAATAAAATAGATAAAATGCAAGAAATAAAGTTCCAGTGTGGGGAAAGACAATATTAAAAAAATGATTCCAGCTTAAAAGAACCAGATGTAGATTTTGACTTCTAAATATAAACTATTGAAATGCAGCAGAGAACAGGTGGATCTCTAACCTGGATCTAAATAAACTGAGTGTTTCAGCTGATCTGAGGCTTTCTGGGAGTTTGTTCCAGACATGTGGAGCATAGAAGCTGAATGCAGCTTCTCCATGTCTGGCTCTGACTCTGGGAACTGATAAGAAACTGGATCCAGATGACCTGAGGGTTCTGGTAGTTTCATACTGGGTCAAGAGGTCTCTGATGTATGTTGGTCCTAAACCATTCAGATCTTTCTAGACCAGCAGCAGAACTTTAAAGTCTATCCTCTGACGGACCGGCAGCCAGTGTAAAGACCTCAGAGCTGGACTGATGTGGTCCACTTTCTTGGTCTTAGTGAGGACTGGAGCAGCAGAGTTCTGGATCAACTGCAGGAGTCTGACTGATGTTTTAGCTAGAACCTGTAAAAACACGGTTACAATAATCAAACCGACTAAAGATGGAAGCTGGACTAGTTTTTCCAGGTCCTGCTGACACATCACACCTTTTACCCTTGATATGTTCTTAAGCTGATAGTAGGCTGACTTTGTGGTTCCATTAATGTGTTTCTCAAAGTTTAGGTCTGAGTCCATCAGTACACCCAGATTTCTGGCCTGGTTGGTGGTTTTTAGTTGTATAGACTGAAGCTCTGTGGCGACCTTTAATCGTTTCTCTTTGGCTCCAAAGACGATCACCTCAGTTTTATTTTTGTTTAACTGAAGAAAGTTCAGACACATCCAGTCATTAATCTCCTCAATGCATTTACCAAGAGCCTGAACGGGGCCTCGATCTCCTGGTGACATTGTCATATATATTTGTGTGTCATCTGCGTAGCTATGGTAACTAATTTTGTTTTTCTCATGACCTGTGCCAGTGGGAGCATGTAGATGTTAAACAGAAGAGGCCCCAGGATGGAACCTTGGGGAACTCCACATGTAATTCTTGTCTGCTCAGATGTAAAATTACCCATTGACACAAAGTACTTTCTATTCTCTAAATAAGATTTAAACCAGAGTAGTGCAGTGCCAGAGAGGCCCACCCAGTTCTCCAGTCTTTTAAGTAATATATTGTGGTCGACTGCATTAAATGCAGCACTGAGGTCCAGTAAGACTAAGACTGACATTTTTCCATCATCTGTATTCAAACATATGTCATTAATGACTTTGGTCAGAGCATCTCAGTGCTGTGGTGCTGTCTAAAACCTGGCTGAAAGACATCGTAGAAGTTGTTTTGTGTAAAAAGTTGTTTAGCTGATTAAAAATGTTTTGTTTTTTTCAATGATCTTACTTAGAAAAGGAATATTTGAGATCGGCCTGTAGTTGCTCATTTGTGTCTTGTCTAGATTGTCCCTTTTTAGCAGGGGTTTGATTACAGCTGTTTTTATAAGCTCTGTGAAGACGCCCAAAATTAAAGACAAAAGTTCACAATCTGGACCAGATCTGGCTCCAGAGTCTTTGAGGCCTGCACTAGGATGAATGTATTATAATCTGGCTTTTAGAAAGATTTCATTTTTAAAACCCCAAATTTTTAGAGAGAGATCAAATATATTTTACATTTATTTGTTTGGCTCAATTATTGTCTAAAATAATAATGAAAACTATCTCACTGCGCAAAGATCTTTTAGCCATTTTAGCTGTTAAACTACAATCATGCATATGTATTATTTTTGCAATTTTTAAGTAAATGTTAATCAATGCTACACTTCAAAGTCAAAGTCAAAGTCAAAGTCACTTTATTTGTCAATTCTGCAGTATGTAGAAGACATACAGAGGATCGAAATTGCTTTTCACACAGACCCAAGGTGCAGACAATAAACATTTAACATACATCTTTTAAGTAAAAGAAAATGTCTCTGCTTTGCTATACAATATATAAGAAACTATATTATGCTATATAAAAGGAATAAAAGCAAGAAAATATAAATAATGAAAAAGGCACAAGTAGCAGCAACATATTGGGTAAAGAAAACCAGATAGTGCAAAATGAATACTGTAGTGCAAATGGCATGGCAGTTGTGCAGGTTTAGCTTATATACTGGGGTTTAGCTTATATACTGGGAGTTAAGTGTCCATGAACAGTTCAGAGTCTGGAGGTTTTGTGGGCAGGGCAGGGAGAGAGTTCAACATCCTGACAGCCTGGTGGAAGAAGCTGTCCTTCAGTCTGCTGGTCCTGGCGCTGAGACTCCGCAGTCTCCTCCCTGAAGGCAGCAGACTGAAGAGGCTGTGTGACGGGTGGGTGGGGTCACCAGCGATGCCGAGAGCTTTGCGGGTGAGGCGGGTGCAGTAGATGTCGTAGAGGGAGGGGAGAGGGGCACCGATGATCTTCTCAGCTGTTCTCACAATGCGCTGGAGGGTCTTGCGGCAGGACGCGGTGCAGGAGCCGTACCACACAGTGATAGAGCTGGACAGGATGCTTTCCACAGTACCTCTGTAGAAGGTCTGCATGATGGGGGCCGGGGCTCTAGCTCTTCTCAGCTTGCGGAGGAAGTAGAGGCGTTGATGGGCTTTCTTGGTCAGTGCTGTTGTGTTGTTGGTCCAGGAGAGGTCCTCTGAGATGTGTACACCCAAGAATTTAGTGCTGCTCACCCTCTCCACAGCAGCACCGTTGATGGTCAGAGGAGCATGTTGGGGGTGTACTTTCCTGAAGTCCACAACAATCTCTTTGGTCTTCTCAACGTTCAGAGAGAGATTGTTGTGTGTGCACCACAAGGCCAAGCGGTTCACCTCACTCCGGTAGTTTGTCTCATCCCCGTTACTGATGAGACCCACAACAGTTGTGTCGTCCGCAAACTTGATGAAGAGGTTTGAGCTGTGCAGTGGGGTGCAGTCGTGGGTCAGCAGGGTGAAGAGGAGGGGGCTCAGCACACATCCTTGAGGGGCCCCTGTGTTCAGAATGATGGTCCTGGATGTGTTGCTGCCGACCCGTACTGCCTGTGGTCGCCCGGTCAGGAAGTCCAACAGCCAGTTGCACAGCGAGGTGTTCAGCCCCAGCCTGTCCAGTTTGGGAATGAGCTGTTGGGGGATGATTGTGTTGAAGGCTGAGCTGAAATCAATAAACAGCATTCTGGCGTATGAGTTTTTTGAGTCCAGGTGAGTGAGGGTAGAGTGCAGGGCAGTGGAGATGGCATCATCGGTCGAGCAGTTGGGCCGATATGCAAACTGGAAGGGGTCCAAGGAGGGAGGGAGGACAGATTTGATATGTTCCATGACTAGCCGCTCGAAGCACTTCATGAGGATGGGGGTGAGTGCAACCGGGCGGTAGTCATTAAAACAGGAGGGTGAGGACTTCTTCGGGACAGGGATGATGGTGGTGGCTTTGAGGCACGTGGGAACAACACCCTGACTCAACGAGGTGTTGAAGATGTCTGTGAAGACATCTGTGAGTTCTGCTGCACAGTCCCTCAGCACGCGGCCAGGTATGTTGTCTGGACCATGAGCTTTGCGAGCGTTGGTCCTGCTGAGTGCTCTCCTCACCCTGTCCGGGGTTAGCGTCAGCACCTGGTCGCCAGGAGGGGGTGGTGTCTTCTGTGCAGGCGTGCTGTTGTGTGTCTCAAAGCGAGCAAAGAAGTCATTCAGCTCGTTCAGCAGCGAGATGTTGCCATCACAGGTCTGTGGTGGGGGTTTGTAGTCCGTAATGGTCTGTATTCCCCTCCACAGGCTCCGTGTGTCTCTGCTGTCGCTGAAACGGTGTGATATTTCCCTGGAGTACTGCCTTTTAGCCTCTCTGATGCCACGGGACAGGTTGGCCCTGGCTGTCCTCAGGCCCACCTCGTCTCCTGCTTTGAAGGCAGCGTTCCGAGCCTTCAGGAGCCTGTGGACCTCACCTGTCAGCCATGGCTTCTGATTGGCCCGCACAGAGATGGTCTTTAGTTCTGTTACATCTTCAATACACTTGGTGATGTAGGCGGTTACTGTGTCTGAGTATTCCTGAATGTCTGTGTTGTTATCGTTAGTGGCGGCCTGTCTAAAAACATTCCAGTCTGTGCTGTAGAAGCAGTCCTTTAGTGCCTCTGAAGACCCCTCTGGCCACACCCGTACCTGCTTGCAAACTGGTTTGGTGACTTTAACCAGTGGTCTGTGTGCAGGCATTAGCATGACAGTGAGGTGGTCTGAGGCTCCGATGTGGGGGAGGGGATGGGCCTTGTAAGCCCCCTTCTGAGTGGAATAAACTTGGTCCAAAGTGTTATTCCCACGTGTTGGAAAGTCAATGTGTTTGTATATTTTAGGAAACACACTCTTTGGGTCTGCGTGATTGAAATCCCCAGCCAAGATGAGAAATGCACTTCATCAGCTCCACCTGTTCCTCTGCTTGTTAACACAAACATCTAATCTGCCAATCAAACTGAGCGTCAGAATGAGAAAGAAAGACTTTGATCTGAATATTTCAGAAACTACTGAGCTACTGGAATTCTCCCACACAACCATCTCTTGTTCAGAGGTCAGAGGAGAATGGGCAGACTGGTTGGAGATGATGGAAAGGCGACAGGAAGTCCAATCAGCACTGGTTCCTAACAAGGTCTGTAGAACATCATCTCTGAACACACAACACTTCCAGCCTGGAAGCAGATGAACTACAGCAGCAGAAGACACACCAGGTGCCTCCTGCCAGCTAAGAACAGGAAACTGAGGCTACAATTCACACACACTCACCAACACTGGACAATAGAAGATGGAGAAACGTTGCTGGTCTGATGAGTCTCCATTTCAGCTCCACATTCAGATGCTCGGCTCAGAATCTGCTGGAAACATCATGAAAACATGGATCCATCCTGCCTTGGATCAACGCTTCAGGCTGCTGCTGGTGTAATGGTGGGGGGAGATTTTCTTGTCCCACTTTGGGCCCTTTAGTACCAACGTGGCCTGGTTTAACCAGCACAGCCTACCTCAGTATTGTTGCTGACCATGTCCATCCCTTTATGACCACAGTGGAGCATCTTCTGATGCTACTTCCAGCAGGATAATGCACCATGTCACAAAGCTCAAACCAAATAAATGGTGCCATTTGGAAGTGATTTTCCTGGTGATAGCAGGAGGGAAAATCTTGCAATGTTGCCTCAGAAAACCTTGACTATAACTGAAATAAATACATTAAAAATACAGTTTTATGAGGGACTGCAAACCCTTCTTTACTGTTAATAAAGACTCCAAAAGAGGTAAATGATGCACTCTAAATGTTTACTGACAGCTTTTTACCTTTAAAACTAAATAAATCTCCACAACAATTTCTATTTGTGTAACCTTGGGAGTGATTTTAGTTTGCAGAGAAAACCTCATGTCTGTGCAGCACAAGGCTTCTCAGTAAAGGTGCCTTCATCTGTTTAGACTGAACCAGACTGACCTCAGAATTTACTTTAGTTTTAGATTCATAGGAGACTTGAACAAGCGATTATCACCACCGTCATCAAGCCAAACAATGGCGCCAGCACACACAGAATTAACATCAACAAGGGTTAAAAGCTGTTCAGCTTCATTTTTTTATTAAGTTTTGTTTAGTAATATCTCCAACACACACTTTCCTTAGCATTTTTGGTTTCTGTCATTCTCTCTACCTTTCTTTAGATCCTCTCCTGTTACCTTTGCAAGTCTTTTATAATGAGGATAGTTTCCATGGCAACTAGCAGGCCCAGAAACGATTGATTGTCAAGGGTCTGCAGACGTCAGCTCCGCTCTCTTTATTTTAACTGTTCGTCTTTCAAGTCAAGTCAAGGCGAGTGTATTTATGGAGCACTTTTAACAAACAGGTGTGCCACAATCTGCTCACCAGACAACAAAAGAGATGCCGCAAATCAAAGGGGGGATAATTAATAAAAGATACGAGAGGAATGTGAGGGACCTGAGTTCAACACGACTGTCTGCAAACTTCCTCCCCGGTGTGGTGTCCTTGAGCAGAAACGAGGAAATGCTGAATCCCAGCGTGCAGTTCTGTGGGTAAACCCTGACACCTTTCTGATAAAGTCAGTGAAGTGGTCAGACACGAAGGGCTGCTTTACAGCCACAGACAGAGAACATAAACAGAGAGCATAATGACCTGTGGTCTGGTGGAGTTAAAAGAAGAAAAGATGCACTACGACCAAAAGTATGAAAGCTGCCTTGGGATTTTTTCTATTTCTTACTGCTTTCTACATTTTTTTTTTTTTTTTTTTTTTTTTAGTTTGTCCTGTCCAGCACGGTGGCAGTAGAGTGATGGTCTGGCTGCTGCGTTGTGCCGAACACATTTTCTTTGCCAAGGGGAGATTAATGGAAATAAGGCTCCTCTTGATAATTCTGTTTTTTTTTTTTTTTTTTTTATTTATTTATTTAATCTTATTATTAATTTTGAATTATGGAATTTATGTAATCTTGCTGGAGCTGACAGGAGGGGACAAAAAAAAGGAGAATAGTGAAGATAATTAAAAGGAAAGTAGATAAAAGAAAGATGAGATAAAGATACAGTAGATAGAAGCAAGACACACAACAGAGAATTTCCTACAGTTTTTACAGGTAAACTAAGTAGACAATCATCAGGAGTTCCTAAAAAAATAACTAAGACACCAACAGCAACAACTATAACAAAAAATAAACATGTATCACAACAACAACCAGAGTACCAGAAACAAACACACAAAATAAAACCCTAAACCAAAGCATCTCTTAGTGTATAAACCCAATGCGGCAGCCCCTCACCAGCGCAGCCGTCCTGGGTCCCGGCCCCGGGGCAACTGCCTCCTCCTGCCTGCCCCCGGCAGCACCCCAGGGAAGAAGGGTGTGAAAGGTCCTCATTGTCCTTCTCCTCCTCCCTGGTCATGAGTGTTTGTGGTGAGTGTGTTTTTTGAAAGTAAAACTGAGGGGCAGTGACCATATTGTGTTGGGAGCAAGGTCATATTAGTAGTCCCGCCCTCCATGCACTACATGACACGCCCCCCAGAAGTTGTTTGTGTAATTACGTATGTAAGCGACACAGAAGACGGACAAACTGTGTTCTGCGTCGATCATAAATGGGTCTTTACAGCAGCAGGACATACACTGAATAAGAGAGATGCCCAACTGCTAGCCCAGCTAGCCTAGCAAAATCAAAGATGATAAATTTTACCTAAACACAGTGAAAACGATGTGACTGCTTCCTATGCTATAAATAAATTCATGAAATAATATGGAATTTTAATATAATTCTAACTGAAAATGTAGTGCAATGAAGTTAAAAATAATACTAGTTCTTTTTTAAAAAGCAGCTGGAGGAGCAGCTGATCAGGTTAACTGGCAGCAGGTCAGTAACATGACTGGGTATAAAAGGAGCATTTCTGGGTCTCTTAGATGGAAAGATGGACAGAGGTTCACTTATCTGAGACAAACTAGGTCTAAAAATTGTGGAAGAATTTCAGAAAAATGTTCCTTAACGTAATTAATGAAGACTTTGAATATCCCTCCACCTACAGCAGGGTTATTTAGTTATGTCCTACATGGGCCACAGGTTTTCATTCTTTCCCTGCTTTAACACACCTGACTCATGTTTTTTATGCAGAACTTCATAGGCTGTTGGAACCATGTAATTTGCATCAGGTGTGTTGGAGCAGGGACACACTGTAAACCTGCAGGACTGCGGCCCTCGTGGGATCAAACTGAACAGCCCTGCTCTGGAGTTTTGGAAGAGTGTGATTGTTGACCTGCAGCGTACCATTAACAAGTCTCCAGGTTAAAACTGGAGTTTCTTTGTGAGCTGCAGGCAGGCTGAACTTGTTTTGCTGTTAAGGAAACTTTCCTCTTTGCCTGCTGTAGACTTGCTGCTCCTCAACATGCCATCTGTGCTCCAAAGCATGTAGAGACTCTCACCCTGAAGCCAGTTTCTGTCCTCTGCTTTTCTAACTAACGTGTCAGACGTTTTGTCCCCATCACTGAGGTGGACATTGATTTTGTTTACAATGAAGCTTGTTTACGCACTGACTCCTGAGGAATGCACTTATTTTACTTTTTCAGGTTAGACTATGAAAAAAACAAAGTGATGACAAAGGTGATGTTAATTTAGCCTTCAGGTCAGAGGTTTTCAAGCTGAGACGTCTGAAATGAAAGAATTGTGTTTATATAAGATTGCGTCATATAATGATAAACACAGTCTAGTTGTCCCTCTTACAGAACAAAGCTAAAATCAACAGCACCAGCGTTTTAACATTTTCTGCTGTTTTTTTCACTATGATGCCTCAAACTAGGAAATCGATTCTTCTGTTTGACCAAAGCAGACAGTTGAGCACAGTAGATGCCATGGGTGCACCACTGTGTGATGCATGATGGGATAAACACTTAAAGCTTGCCATCATCTTTGCAATCCTGGTTTAAATCACACGTGGTTTGGGTTATTACAGAGACAAGGGAGTCGTGGTTGCTAGTGTTTTCTTGGATTTGCACAAAACCTTTGATACCATGATTTACAACATCCTAAAATCTAAAGTTTCTTATTTTACATTTTCAACACAAACACAGGTGTGGCTTTCACGCTACACTGCCTGGCCAAAACAAAAAGTCACCACCAAATAAAAAGGTCCACTAATATTTTGTTGGACCTCCTTTATCTCAGATTCCAGCAGCTTCTCTGAGGCATCTTCTCTAGAAGCTTCTAGAGGTTACAAGATTTATTTCCATCCAGGGTTGCTTCATTTTCACCAAGATCTTGTGTTGATGATGGAGAGTCCGACCATTGTACAACCTTCTCCAGAACATGTCAAAGATTCTCCCTGGGGTTCAGGTCTGGCCTCTGGTGGTCAGTCCATGTGTGAAAATGATGTCTCCTGTTCCCTGAACCACTCTTTCACAATGCTCTTGGAATATGGCGGTGCCATCAGGGAAGATGGACCAACCTGCTCATTCAGGATACTGTTTATTAATGTGGAACCCATCAGCTACAGCTTATTGCTGCTGGGGTCCAAGCCAAAACCCATTCACTATATATATATATATATATATATATATATATATATATATATATATATATATATATATACATATATATATATATATATACATATGTATGTATGTATGTATCTATGTATATGTAGAACCTTTTCAGCCAGAGAGATGGGGGGATAGTTTACGAGGGAACACAGGATTTAAATGCACTTGGTGAGAAGCAGCAGGAAAAGTTTCTGTGTGTCTGTTTGTGGGTAAAACTGTGGAACAGGATGGAGGAAGAACACAGGCGGTCCCATAAATAAAGAGATGGTACTCAAACAGTACAGAAATGGTCTGGAATGAAAAAGCATTATGTAGATGGAGTATTTCTGTTGTCATTATTATTATTATTATTATTGTTGTTGTTATTATTATTAGCACTATAGTTTCTGTAAGATGACGTAGTGCCTGGTAGTGGTTGTGATAATGGTATAACATCTGAACATTGTTGTAATTTACTGTGGTGGGATTATATAAACTTCCACCCACTCCCTTTGAACTTTTTTTTTTTTTTGTAATGTACTTTATTTTAGTTTTGTTTTTTATATTTGTCATTATGTTCAAATAATGTTTCAAATCTAAAATGAAAAATCTAAACTACCTTCCTGTAGCTTCTGTGTTTGAGACTGCCAGTGATGTAAGCATTTAACACGAGGAAATCAGCATATAAAATAGATATTGATCAACAACAATGACAGAGATTATTCAAACCGATCAGTTTAGAGGAGCCAGGAGGTAACGGACTGATCCCTGTAGAGCAGGGGTAGCCAACGTCGGTCCTCGAGGGCACCAATCCGGCAGGTTTTCCAGATTTCCCTGCTCCAGCACACCTGACTCAAATTAAATGGATCCAACAGCCTATAAGGATCTCCACAATGACTCGTTAGTTTAAGTCAGGTGTGTTGGAGCACGGAAATCTGGAAAACCTGCCGGATTGGTGCCCTCGAGGACTGACGTTGGCTACCCCTGCTGTAGAGCATCCTGTTCATAAATAGTTGGTCATCGGAGATGAGCGCACGTGAGCCGCCTTCCATGAACCGCCTTCCATGAACCGCCTTCGTATCGGGAACAGAATCTCCCAGAGGAACTGCTTGTTCTAGCAGAAGTCTGGTGGTTTGTTCAGATGCAGCTTTGACAGCCTAAGCCGTGCTGCCATGTCGTTAGAAAGAAGAGGTTTTCTCCTGCAACCCTTCCAAAAAGCCTTACTGGTTCAGTCTTTTTCTAACCGGACTGTCGTGAACCTTTAACAGGCTAACTGAGGCCTGAAGATGGTGCTCACCTTAGGATGAATCTTAAGATGTTCTCCACAACAATTAAACTCCATATTGTTTGTAATTGATCCCGTAACCCTTCCAAGATCAATCAGTGGCAACAACGCCTTCTCAAACTTTCAAAACTTCTGTTTTCATCTGGCTACTACTTGACATCTTTATTCCTATGGAAGCAGGAAGTTTTAAACACACTGCTTTTACATTTGCTCAGTTTTATTTCACCTCATTTGAGGACTTTGACCAGAACCAGATTGTTTTGTTTTGTTTGTTTATTTATTAATCGTGAATTCATCGTTTCCTTGTCCTGATGCAGAGATTTTGGTTTGGAGCTGATCAGCTGATGCTCTTTGCTTCAGAGTCAGAGCTCTCAACGTCTTCCATCACAGCAGGTTGGATGTTTCTGTCCCGCTGGTGGCAAAAGTCTGATCCGTTTCCCAACAACAAAAATGACGTGCATCCACACACTGACTTAGAAAGTAAGTAAGAAGGTAAGATTTATGAATATTGTTTTAATTGACTGGAAAAGTTCTTAATTTAACTTTGAACATGTCAGTTAATCAGCGGAGGAGCTGATATTCATGACTGCTCAGTTTGTCTTCTGCTGCCTGGTTAATTTGCTTCTGTCTTTGTCTTCTTCTTGCTCTCTGAGCTCCAATATGTATTTTTCTTTTCTTTGTACTGAGACAAAAGAAAGCAAGTATGATCACTGATTTTCTGCTTGGTGGCATCTAATTGGAAACCCAGCATTTAAAATTAGAATCTGATAACAGCTTAATGTTTATCTCTTCGGTCTGTCACTCACACAGCAGGGAAACAGGATGCTGACCTCGGCCGTGTTTTCTTACCATTTCAACTTTTATTTCAGTCTTTATTTCATCCCATCAACATGCTTTTCTTTCTTTTTTGTTGTGCTGATGAGAATTTGACTCTTTGCAGATTGTTTCTCCACATTAATCAGCTAGTTGCTAACTTTGACATTTTGCTCACCACAAAACATAAAAGCCATAAAACAACAAGCTGAAAGTCAGTTTTATTAGATTCTGAGCTTAAGAGTTCACTTTTAATATTTTACCACTGCTGAATTTTTCTGTAATTTTATGGTAAAACAGCTGGTTTACGTCTCTGGCTGCAGCATCTCTGATTCACCATCGTTCCCAGGCTGCTGTTTATCCAGCGATGTCAGACATAAAGCAGGGACTGCAGCTGTTCTGCTGAGCCAGCTTCTCAAAAACACATGAAACATGTTGTGCTTTGTACATGCAGGCTTTTGTGGCAGCATTGTACTGAATACATATGTATGAGTGTCCACAAAAACTCTATTTTTAGACTTTTATCAGATAAATTTATAGAGAGAGACTGGACCAGTTCACTGACGAACATAATATTTTATCAGGCTGTTGGTACAGATTCCAAACCAATATATATATTTTTTTTTTATTATTATTAATCTTTTGTTTTTATTTATTTACAGATGGGGACCAGGCATATTAATGTACCTTTTTTAGGTAAATGTGCAAGATTACAGCTGACGGGCTAATTACCGTCTCTGGTTCTCTCGGCAGTAAAATAAAATGACATAAGACACGGACAATATATATTTACATCAAATGGTTCCAAATTAAAAAGAGGCATCTAGTAATTAATGTGATTTGGTGGAGTTACAAACAGCAAAAATAGCGTATAAAGTGCTTATGAGAACTTTACTATTTTAACACACAAAAACAAAAGATGATTTTTACTGGGAGGATGAAATCTGGGGAAAATTAAATCAGAAGATTTTAAGAGCGAGAACAACTATGAAAACTATACTTTACAGTATTTCCAATAAAATTATGGATTAAACTTCCAGAAGAACTCAGAGAATATCCAAACAAATCTTTTTTCTTTTTTTTTTATTGTTTATTTCATCTACAAATGTCTCTTCCTTTATGTAATCAATTTTCATGCTCCTCAGCACAGGTTTGTACAGTTTTTAGAATTATTTATACATATATATATATATACATATATATATACAGTGCCAGTCAAAAGTTTGGACACACCTTCTCATTCAGTGGTTTTTCTTTATTTTTCTATTGTAGATTAAAAGTAAAGACATCCAAAATCAAAAATGTCCAATATGGACCCATCAGACCAGAGGACAGATTTCCACTAATGTCCATTCCACAGAGGTCTCTTTATCTTGTTCTTTCTCAGAAGTGGTTTCTTCGCAGCAGTTCGACCATGAAGGCGGGACAGTCTCCTCTGAACTGTTGATGTTGAGGTGCATCTGTGGCTTCTGATCTGTGGTGCTGTTAATTAGCAGTTTGTGAGACTGGTGACCCTGATGAACGTATCCTCTGCAGCAGAGGTAACTCTTGGTCTTCCTTTCCTGGGACGGTCCTCAAGAGAGCCAGTTTCAACATAGTGTTGGATGGTTTTTGCACCTGGGCTTGAGGATACCTTCAGAGATCTTGAAATCTTCCTTATGGACCTAACCTGCATGTTTTAAGGCAATGATGGACAGTCGGTGCTCTTAGTTGAGTGGTTCTTGCCATATTATGGATCAAACAGAGGTCAAGCAGAGTTAGAGCGTTGAAGCAACCCTGCCTCTGTTGAACACAACTAATGGTCTTTTTGTGTTGTTCTGTTGGAAAAAGTAGTTTGTTAGTTGTCTTGTCTGGACAATACAGATGTGAAACAAACATGCCTACAGATGTTTTCAACTCACAAAATCACAGGAACCATTAAGTAAAATAATCCTGTATTCAGTTTAGCAAAAGAAAAAAACAAGTGGAATATTTTGCATTAGAAGCTCCTGTTTGTTCAGACGTCCACACAATGCTTGTCTTCCAGGGGACTCTGGACCGGTTTTATGTCCCTACCAATGTCAAAATCAAACCTATCCTACTGATTTATGATATTTCTGTTCAAAGTAAAATAAATAAATGAAACACCAAATAATGAAATCTAAAATAAAATTGTTAGACATATTCACGTCCCTGTATGAGCTGTATTACTGACTTTCTTCCAACTTTCTCCTTTTATATAATGTCACAAAACTTTGTCAACGGTTGCCTTGACAATGGGAAAGCCAGCTCAGCGTCTTGCTATTGCTATTTCATTACCTCGACACCTGTTGGAGAAACACATTTTCTATGGGTTATAAGGGCTTTTCTGTCTTCATCCTAACCAGATTTTCGAAAATGAAGCTGTAAAATGTCCCCTCAGCTGGAATTGCATCTGCTTTTGTGAGATTTGTGGAGAGTCTATTGAATAGATTTCTCTTCACTTTCTCTCCGTGAGGGTAGAACTGCTTCTGGCAATGATGTCAGAGAATAGGAAGACAAAGCAGCAGGCCCATCCACTCCAGCTGCTTGTTTTAGGATGGGATTTGAGCTCTGCTATGCACAGACAGTCCAATTATTTACTCCTGTAAACAACAATGCTCCTTTCTGCAGGTCCGGGATGATCCAGCTGGATGCATCCAAACGCTCCGGGACATTGCACGGTCAGTGCCCATTGTGTATCTGTTGACATGCTGTACAGTGTAAACAACATGCACCAAAGTTTGTTTGTGTGCCGTGGGGAACAAGCCTGACAAGTCAAATCAAAATCAAAAGGGAGTGATGGTATTTCAAACTGAGGCATATCAACTAGACACAACCTGCTTCATTCACTTTTATCAACAATGAAAGAAAACAGTTTTTACTCACCATTGTTTCATTAGCGATGCTAGCTGTAGCTAGCGTGATGTTAAGTTTAGCCCTTTAAAGCCAGACCCAAGAAAAAATTCAATTTTTTAAATCTGAAATCCTTATTTGACCCTTTAACAAAATGTAAAAAAATACATTTTTTTATATTTACTGTTTGTTGTAGTGCAAACATTATCCACCTGGGGCAGAAAACAAGCATCAGATTGTGTTCAACAGTGTTTTAAGCAAACTTTTTACGATAAGGGATTCAAAAGGTCTCAGAAATGGTATGTATACAGCACTAAAGGTCTTAGGGATTTTACATTCACTTGATGTCACAGTTGTTGGCAGTTTTAAACACTATGATTAATTAATCGTAAAGATTATGTCTGAAACATTGGCAGATCAGAAACAAAAACAAAGGTACAGCATCCATGTGTTTCTGCTTGTGCTGCTTTGTTTTCATCCCCTACGAGTTGTAGAAGAGGTGTGCATGGGTGGGAAAGGACGGCAGAGGAGGAGTTATTCCCTCCAGATAAACAGATTAAGCCATCTTGTTGAATTTCTTTGGTTATGAAAAAATATGGCCACCATGGCTCACCAGCCTGTGAAGCAGGACATAAAAAGCTGTAGAAAACAGAAGAAATACATCCAATACGCGTCAGCGCCTGCAGGAAAACCAGTCGATCTTAACCCCAAAGTGAAGGGAAGTGTTCGGGCTAAATGCTGCTAATGCTTATCTAACGAAACACTGACATGACTGTTATCCTGTTTAATGCTGTTTAATGGTTCAAACTTGACTGACTCGGTGGGAGGGTGGTGAATTTTAGTCATTAGAAAAATTCTCAATGAACGAAGGACACTCAGATCGATGAGAAGACGCAGCTGTTTACTGCAATTGCAGGAGTTCAGAACACAGGTCAGCCGACAACGTTGGAACTGGTTCTTTAGCTCAGGACACGTGGTTACATACCCCGTCCCCGTGGGAAAGTTGTCTCTCGTCCCTGAAGTGAGGTTCATGTTGACCGACCACAGAAGAAGACAATAAGGTCCTTTGATGTGTTTCTATAGCTGTATTCAATCCGAGGGGCAGTAAAGATAACAGCGTCCTGTAAAAACAGTTCTGGTCACGACTATTAAGGACTAGCTGTGTCTTCACAGATGGTCACGATTTCATCGATACAGTCAATGCAAGATTTTTCCATCAGAGCTGTAAGAGAAGAAAGTGATGTCTATTTCAGAGAAGGGCTTGCATATTTCAGCAAAACGATGCTACAACCACCTGCTGGGTCCATATTAACTATATGATTTTATAGTAGAAATGTCTTCAGTCCTTAGACATTTACAGACTGTTTTTCAAAGAGGGGGTTTTACATAGTGGTAAACATGACCCTTTCAACTTTAAACATGTTTTCATGATTTAGTTTAAATAGAGATTGGTTTGTTATGTTTACACATAATCCCATCCTGGTTTTATTTACATTTTACACAGTATTCCAACTTTTTGGAGGTCAGCCAATTGAGGTTTAACAACAAAAAAAGGTAAAAAGAAAATGGCTCTTCCTTCTGTATCTTTTTGTATGATTAAAATTATGCTGAAGTGTAGGTGCTGACTGAATGTGGCACTTCATATGAACCCAGTGTTGTTACTGTTGTAAGAGAAAATATTCTGACATTTCCAGATGTGTAACTACATGTCGGCTTATTAGAGGGTTACTTACTTTAAAAAGTAGTGTTGCCTGTGCTCCTGAATACTTCTATAGTATAATAAATTAGCTGGCATTACATCTCCTGTGAATTTGGATTCTGTGCTTATAAATTTGAATAGAGCCGATCTATGACTGAAACTAAAACAATGTAAAAATTCAACAGAAGCACCCGTTTCTTTCTTTAACCAAGAATCTTTATCAGTCTGCAATAACAAATATTTAAGATGCCACTTGTGGCTCTTTGAGCAGATTGATAATTGACCGTTTTCGTAAGCTGACAAATGGACTAGATTCAAGAGAAAATGTTAAAAATTATTGTATTACAGCCACTGCTGTGAAAACCTGGCCTAGTCTTCAGTCAGAAAAAAATCTGAACTTTAGAAATGTTTTTCTTTTTCTCGCCTCTTGTAAAAGTTGTTCTCCACTCTCAGCTTTTCTCTCCCTGCTGAGAGGAAACCTTTCTATTCCAAACAAAACCTACAGTATTGCTCTTGCAGGATTTGCTATTTACTTTGCTGAGTTAATGTATTATGCTAACTAAAGTTAGCTATCCTCAGTTACCATTGATAACTGACAGTTTCTGGTTAGCTTTCAACAGTTAGCATTGCTAATTGACAGTTTTAAATCAGCTTGCTGTCAATAACAGTTTTTTACATTATCAACAAACAGCCCTCTCCTTTCCTCATTGCTACAGCAACACAGTTCAGTTCAGTTCAGTTTATTTGCCATTTGCAGTATAAAAAAACCACATTGGAAAACAGCTGCAAAGACATCAAAGTGCAGACAAAACGTACGAAACACAAGCCTAAAAACACACGGACACATCCTAAAACACTGGATAAATAAACAGCAGTAAAGAGGTGACTAAAACAGTAAGGAGCATGTCTGAGGTATTTCAACGTGCATCGTTCAAAATCATGACAGCTTGTGGAAAGAAAGTTTTAGTATGACGAGATGTGATGCATTGAATAGCGCGACATCGTTTCCCTGAGGGCGGGAGGTCGAACGTCTCTGTAGCAGGGTGGCCAGAAGGATCACTGATGATCTGTAGAGCTCTTATTAAGGGTCTAGATTTGTAAATGTCCTCCAGGACCGGCAGGTCACAGCCTATGGTCCTGTGAGCAGAGCGAACCACTGTTTAAAGTTTTCTTTTCTTTCACAGTGAGATTACCAAACCACACAGTGATAGAGCTGGTAAGAAAACTTTCCGTACCACACCGATAAAAGTTTAAAAGAATAGTTTTGTTTTGAGTGAATTCCCTTAATTTTTGTAAGAAGAACACATTCACAAGAACACAAAGACATGAAGGTGCAGGATTAAACATTATATCTATAGTTAGTGTGAATCACAGCCTATGTTCCAGTACTGGTGAAACAGGATCTTTCCACACTTGGCGAAATGAGTGGGGTCAACAGTCGAGGAGCTGGATCTGTTTTTTGTAACCAGCAGCTAAACAGCTGCAGGAGAAAACTAGCTGGAACCTGTTAAAACCAGAGCTGCGGTCAGATAGAGAGCAGAGGAAATCCCACCCTCGTTGGGCCGATGTGGAAACACATTTAAGCCCATCTGGACCCGGTACCGAACAAATATTTTGCATGATACAAATAAATTGTTAACTTGAGGGATAATATTTTGTCTTGACTTTTTCTGTAGCAGCAGAGTTGAAGACACAAAATTCTTTCAAAGGATTGTTTAATAATGTATGAGGTTTGCAAAGTTAAGACGTCTCCTCCTGACCTCTGAGTCTCTGCTGCATCAGCTCTGTTCTTCTTTGAATTTATGAATGCTAACTTATTTTAGCTTTTATACAGGTGTAGTACTGCTCACGAGTATTCAACAAACTCATTGCTCTCTAAGAGTTTGAGAAAAACCAGAAGATTTTAGGGAGTATTAGAGAAAGAAGCAACACAGAAGAAAACATTAACCATAGTTTTGGGGGGGTTTTTTTGTTTTTTTTGGGGGTTTTTTTCTTTCAGCGACACCAGTACAGAACCGAAGACAGAAGGATAAGATATACCAGAAGAAAAGAAAAAACCAAACAAGCTGTGTAACACTGGAAAGGTGTTTGACCGTGAGTGTTAAGTGCTAGTTCCTCTGTGTGTAGTGATGATACTGGGATATGCCCAACGACAATAACACTGTTAGATTACACATTATAACAGTAATAATAGTAATAATATTAATAATAATAATGTATGACACTAATAATGGCAATATTAATTATTATCATAACACAAAGCTTTATAAATCCATTCAAATTAGATATATTTAAAGGCAACCCTGATGTCTATAATAATAAAGACATTATTGACAGTTTATAATAGTTAGTGTTAGTAAAGATGGTAATAGTGATCGAAAAGGCTGTACTTGTTAAAATTATATACAAACAGGCACACATTCGCTTGTCAACTACTTTACTATAAATAGATACCATCACCTCCTCTTTCTCCTTTTTCTTTTCCCTTCTTTTCTTTTTTCCCTTCTTCCCTTCCTCTCCTCTTTCTAAATAAATATTTCTGTTTTATATATTTGTACAAACACCTACATATATCTACACACATTCATTTTATCTATAGCCACACATATATGCACTTACACACATTATATATACACATATACATATATATGAAAATTATCCCCCTCGCCCTCCGTGGACGGTCTCTCATCCATCCAAGCTCGGGTCCTCTACCAGAGGCCTGGGAGCTTGAGGGTTCTGCAGTATCTTTGCTGTTCCTAGGACTGCACTCTTCTGGACCGAGATGTCTGAGGTTTGTCCTGGGACCTGCTGTAGCCACTCTTCCAGTTTGGGGGTTACTGCCCGAGTGCTCCGATGACCACGGGCACCACTGTTACCTAAAGATAAAGATATACATATATACATATATATATATATATATATGTATATGTGTGTGTGCGTGTGTGTGTGTGTGTGTGTGTGTGTGTGTGTGTGTGCGCGCGCGCGCGCAATTGGTTGTAGATAAAATGTCTTTATTTATGTATTGTTTAAATTATTATACCCTTTATTTTCCTTACTTTCTCTTTATTTAATTTATTTCTTTTTATATTTACTCAAACAAGCAGTGCCGGAAGAACAGGGACACGTTGTTAGGGTTCTGTCATGGTTCCTGGGTTTTTGTGAGTTTCTTGGTTTATTAGATTCTGATTATGGTTTGGGTTTCTGGGTTTTTGTCATGTCCAGTTCTGTTTTCCTGTTTTCCCTCATGTGCTCTGGTTTCTGTTCCTAGCTCGTTACTCCACCTGGTTTGATTCCTCATTCACCTCACCTGCGTCTAATTACTCCCTCGGTCTATAAATCCCGATGGTTTTCAGTTTTGCCTTGTCAGATCCTTGTGTGTGTGTGTGGTTCATGCACCTGTACTGTGTGTTTCCTGCTCCTGAGTTCGAGTTAATAAACTCATTTACCTGCACCGACCTGTCTCCTGCCTTGACTGCCTGCAAGTGGGTCCGCATCTCCGACAACACACACGTAACACACGGGCCGAATGTGTCTGTGGGCCACCAGACCGGATTAGGAGGGGGCCAACCCACCTATACAGCTCCCCTGTACACCAGCCCCCAGGGAGCTCCAGTCTTCTAAAGCAGATGAACCGTAGTTAAAGGTTATGGGTTAAGACGAGTTATCTGTCCAATAATCTGTTTTTGTCTGACCAGGAGGACGAGAATCAGCTGAAGCAGTTTATAAAGAACAGGAGTGAAAGTTCACACCATCACTGCTGAGTGCAGAGAGGGGAAAAATACACCGATATTTAGTTTCACAAAGACAAGTATGAAGGATATAGAAAAAGAGATGTTAGAGAGTTTGAGTCTTGTTCTTTGAAATTGAAATGGAGGTTAAAATGAAGGCACTCACAATCTCATCTAACATGAGAGAAAGAGCTTTTAGAAAGTGAAAATGGACAATTTTTCTGATGCGACCTGCTGAGTGCAACCGAAAAACATTCACTTCAGATAATAAGAACCAACTGCCTTGACTGTCTGGAAAAAGGTATCCACAGCTTTTTAATTCATGCTGAAAATTGTTGTGTAATTACAGGAAGAAACATACAATTTATCCAGTTTGAATCAGTTTAGCAAATCAAGATCGTTCTCAGTTTCTTGGCAGTCATATGAAAGTACACAGAGCAGGATGCTGCTCCTCAGAGAGATGAATTTAGATGCTTCTGTAGCCCATGTTTTGGTTTGCCCTCTACACGAGGCATCGCGGCTTTGCCTCGCCCTGTGTGGCCGTAGTGAACCAGGATGGAGAAGAATCTCTGATTGTTCTGTGGTTTTAATCCTCAAAAGTTATGTAGCTTTCAACAGTCCTACCCTAGGCTCCAGTGATTCGCTCACACATGGATGAGCCGCTGGTCATATTGCAACTTTCAGATGGATCAAAACTAATCTGGGCAGAGATGCGACGAAGAGGAAAGATCAAGAGGGAACAGTTTGGCAGCGTAGCAGAAAACTCCACTGACAGTTTGTCTACTCATCACAGCTCTGCTGCTGCAGGGTGGCGTGTGCTCTGCTGCTTCTACTAGAGACCACCGCTGCTGCTTTATGAGTGTGCAATGTGAAAAAGCAGTAATGACAGCAGAGAAACAGAAAAATTTAATGGCAGAAATAAACACTGCTAAAGCGTGGGGCATCTGCAGTAGCAGACGTGGAACGTTTTACATGGGGTGGCAAATGAGTGGAAGGAGGTCTGGACAGGGTGGCGTTGGAAGTCCTCAGTGCAGTTTGGGAAAACCTCCCAAATGTAAATAGTCTAAAAAGATCCACAAGAACACTTTAAAACTATTTACCATATCTTTATCCCTTTAAAAATCCCATTTCAACCAAAGATGAACTGGTGCTAATTTGGCGCTTAACCGGTTCGACTTCCAAAGAACCTGTTTCCACAGACATGGCGCCGAGCAGCGCAGCAGCAGTACTTCTAAACTGAAGACGCCGGCCTCATAGAGAAGAAAGGAGGAGTTTATTGGACCTTCAACACCTCAAGCCTGGTGAAGAAAGCCCAGCAAAGCCCAGGAAGGCCTGGAGGAGGTCTGCGCTCTCTGAGTGCTTCTGGTTTCTGGCTTGTTTTGTTTTATTTTATAATTCCATCAGGGGTGACTCGTTTCTATCAAGGAAAGAATTACTGGCAGCAATTATAAGATTTGGATCAGAATAACTCAAATTTACACACCGATATATCCTTAGTTGGTGGGAATTATTCTGACATATTGGTGGTAATTTCATTTGGCTTGTGTTTTTATTGTAACTGTTCCATAAGATGGCTCCATATGGCCATGCTTTGACAGTCAGACCCACGTTTTGGATTTTCCACTCAACAAAAAACTGGCACAAAACAAAAACTAAACAGGCTCCGAAGTTTTAATAATAATAATAATAATAATACATTTTATTTAAAAGCGCCTTTCAAAACACCCAAGGACACTGTACAAAGGAACATTAAAATAGTTTAAAACCACTATGTACAAAACAAACATTAAAACAGTTAAAACAATAAGTGCAAAACTAAGCAGAAAGGAGGACAACAGAAAGATGGAGAATGACTAGATGGCATAGGACTGTCTGAACAAATGTGTTTTGAGTTGTGATTTGAAGAGAGGAAGAGAGTCTATGGTACGGATGTCAGGGGGAAGAGAGTTCCAGAGATGGGGAGCAGAGCGGCTGAATGCTCGGCTCCCCATGGTGGCGAGACGGGCAGGGGGGACAAGAAGCTGGAGAGAAGAGGAGGAGCGAAGTGAACGGATCGGAGTGGCAATGTGCAGGAGATCAGATTTATATGGAGGAGCCAGATTGTGGAGTGCTTTGAATGTAATGAGGAGAATTTTAAAGTTGATTCTTTGTTTAACGGGGAGCCAGTGAAGTTGTTGTAAGATGGGGGTGATGTGGTGAGTAGATGGGGTCCGTGTGATGATGCGTGCTGCAGAGTTTTGGAGGAGCTGCAGTTTCTGGAGGGATTTATTGGGGAGACCAAAGAGAAGAGAGTTGCAGTAGTCAATCCGGGAAGTAACAAGACTGTGGACGAGGATGGCAGTGGTGTGGGGGGTGAGAGAGGGACGGAGACGAGAAATGTTTCTTAAGTGAAAATATGCAGACCGGGTGATACTGTTAATGTGGGAGTGAAAAGAGAGTGTGCTGTCGAGGACGACACCCAGACTCTTTACCTGAGGGGAGGGAAGGACAGTTGAATTGTTTATGGAAATTGGATAACTGTTAGATTTGGAGAGAGTGTGGGGCGTGCTACCAGGAGGACTTCTGTTTTAGAACTGTTGAGTTTGAGAAAGTTGGATGAAAACCAAGAATGAATTTCTTGTAAACAGGTGGTAAGGGAGGTTGGTGGAAGTGAAGAGGATGGTTTGGTAGAGAGGTAGAGCTGGGTGTCGTCCGCGTAACAATGAAAATTGATATTGTGTCTGCGAAGGATGTAACCAAGTGGAAGAATATAGATAATGAAAAGGAGGGGCCCCAGGACTGAGCCCTGGGGCACACCAGCAGAGACAGGGAAAGAGTTTGATTCATGGGATTTTAGTCGAATGAATTGTGTGCGGCCAGAAAGGTAAGAAGTGAACCAGGCGAGGGGGGTGTGAGTGATGCCGATGGATGATAGTCTGTCAAGGAGAATGCTGTGAGAGATAGTGTCGAATGCTGCGGTGAGGTCAAGAAGGATGAGAATGGATAGTAAACCTGAATCTGAAGCTATGAGAAGGTCGTTGGTGATTTTGAGGAGTGCTGTTTCGGTACTGTGAAGGGGACGGAAACCGGATTGAAACTGCTCATAAATATTGTTGGTGATAAGGTGATTATGAAGTTGAGAAGCAACAGACTTTTCGAGGATTTTGGAGATGAAGGGTAAATTGGAAATCGGACGAAGGTTATTGAAATTTGTGGGGTCCAAGCCAGGTTTTTTTAAGATAGGTGTGACTGTAGCGGTTTTAAGTGCAAGAGGGACAGTTCCAGAAATTAGGGAGGAGTGAATGATGTTGGTGATGAGGGGAGCAAGTGGGGAGAGGCAGGTTTTGACAAGAGCTGTAGGGATTGGATCGAGCTGACAGGTAGAGGGTTTGGATTTGAGCATAGATTCAGAGATGGCTTGGATGGAGGGGAGAATAAAACTGGAGAATGTGATTATGGGGGATGAGTTTTCCACAAAAGAACATTTTAATAAGCAAAAAAGTCACAATATATGAGAATAATAAATATGTACGTATGTATGTATATGTAATCTGCTACACAAGGTTTAAAAACTACAGAAACAGGAAAAGTATAAATAAAAATAGAACAAACCTGAGTGCAAATATTCGTAAACGATTTGATAAAACAGGATCTTCTTTCTGCCCATGCATGCATCACGTGAATGGAATCAGACTCCTATGACTCCGTACTTTAAATTAAAAGTAAAAAGAAATGATTATCTCTAATCTGTGTGTTTTACTGGGAATAAAAATGATGCAGAATAAGAACTTAACTGATCTTGGATCAGTTGGATCATTTGTTCCTTGAAACTGACAGGCCATGCTGCGGACCCACAGAACATTTCTAGATTAACAGAAGTACATGCATCTCTGTACCAGAAATCTTCCTGTAAGCTGAAAAGTCTTTTAAGAGTCTCCATCTAGATAGAAACCATTATTCATACAGACAGGCGCTCATGCACAGGAGGCCTTCCAGTGTTTACTCCTGCACCGCGTGTCCCATGAACGACTCTTCATCCTTTCTCTTTGTCAATATTTGACATGCTTGAAAAGCCTGTTTGGTTCTCCAACAAAAGATAGTGCCTGCCAACAGTGGGAAGAAAAGAACGAGATGGTTTATAAATATGAAGCCTAAATGCTTTTTGTATCAGCGAAGAAGCAGCTGGTGGCACTGGAGCGCGCCAAATGTCTTCCAGTACGTAGTGCAAGCTTTTCTATATGACAGCTTTCAGTTAAATTAGTATTCAGCAAACCACAGTGACGGTGAACAAGTGTGCAACAAGCCGGCACTCACACATTAGCTGCAACTGTCTCGCTTCTTCTTTAGGGAGGAATCATCCTCATGTCTGTCACCAGCAGAGTCACAGACGGACGGACGGGCGGACAGATAGATAGATAGATAGATAGATAGATAGATAGATAGATAGATAGATAGATAGATAGATAGATAGATAGATAGATAGATAGAGATAAGAGTGAGGTAGAAATGAATTAAATGGAAATCTAGCCTCTGTATTTAAGTTTGCTGCAGAGTCTTGTCTACAGTTTGAGGACCAGACGATTTTCTCTTTGTTGTGCTTATCGTCTGATTTCTTTCAAGCAAATCCGACCGGTATTGGTTAAGTAGCTCACTCAGGAATATGGTGTTATCCATAATAGTCATAAGAGCTTATTAGTGTAAGGCCACGAAGGGCAGAGCATGCCATGCAGGGGAGATGGAGGACATGGAGGTAAAGACCATAATGTCAGAGGGTACAGATATTTCCTCTCCGTGTTGCCAGGGTGATGTCGACAATGAGTGCTTCCCTCCTCACAGACAGGGCTCAATAAGCTGTTTACCTAACAAACCAACCGGAGAGGAGACTCCTAATCGTGTCTGGCGGTGGTGGAGGAAGCTCTGGACGGTTTCTAGGACTTTTTCTGAATTTCTCTCAGAAAAAACGACTACAGCATAAAGTTTGAGAGCAGGACCATTAACGAGCGGATGGATTGATGACTCTCCTGTGAGATGTTGAGCTACTGTTTCTTGATTTAAATCTGGAAGATTTTAAAGAGGAGTTGAGCTTCATGATGATTTCCCCATTTCCTTTCATTATTTCCCACAAGCGCTGGGCCTGTTTTACTAAACACAAACAAACTATTGCGATGAATAATTGAATATAATGAATAAACATGAGAGATGCACAAACACTGGGAAAGCCAGTAAAAGCCAGAGCTGAGACAACGGCTGCAGGTAAAGGCAGATGGTGTGAACGATGAAGAACAGCTGATGACATTTGAGGCTCCTTTTATGTGCACAGCATTGTGTTTACCACACACTGAAAACTCATTCTGGTTGGTACTGTAATAAAGATGTACTGGCTACTGAGGACAGCTAACGTATTATAATACAGTAGAATAATGCAGCACTCAGCAAGTAGAATATATTCTACTGGGAATACTGGTGAGCACGTGGTCTATAGAACTCATTCCAGCCATCTCCGGTGACAAGTAAGGCGGGCGGTGGCGATTAAATCCTTAACCAGGGTTGTCAGCTTAGCAGCTTTGTGGCTATATTTGGATCATTTAAGGACCCTTCGAGCAACTCCTTAAAAAACAAAAATAAAATAAAAGTTGCAGCAAAACAAGTGATTTTTTCTGGTTTTATTGGAGACTTCTGGAGACGTAAACATATTGCTTTGTAAATTTCTGCTTGCTAGCACTTTCCTTTAAAAAAACGTGTTTTACCGTTTCTCTCTGCATCAAGCATGACGGTAAAATACGAGAAAAAGTGAGCAGTAAAAAACACCATTTAAGAACATTTAAAAAGTAAAAATTGTTCTAGACTCCCATGCCCTGAACTGGACTAAGCAAATGAAGGAAGAAATTAATGTTCTGGACTTTTAGTTAAAAAATCCAATCAGACTTAATCCTGTAACGGCCTGCTCTACCATTTGATGGAGCAAAACGTTAATTCATTTTATTAAAAATGAATTGTTAAAAACAAAAACCCGCCTGACTTCTCTCAGTACTTTTGCAAACCACGGTGAGAGCAGCCATGTATTCTACATTTATCAGACCAGCATGATTCCAACAGAGGAAGGAGTCTTCCTGCAGTGGACCCAAGCAGAGACAAATGGAAATACCCTCCCGGTGTTGTGATGTTAGTTTATAGTTCAGGACAGGACAATGAAATAAAATTCATTTGTGTGTAAAAGTCATAACAAACATTTTATGACCCCACAAAAACAGCCATGACCTGCACTCACAGCCGCACACACACCTAAGTCATTGCATCCTGATCCAATGAGATGCGAGTTAATGAGGCAACAAGGTTTACGGCCCAGGCATGCAGACGTTTGAGCACATGCACACACAGCTGGGTGTAATGTACCAGATGCCACTGGCTTAACAAACCATTAGGAACAGGAAGGGAACCAACTTTTGCTCTGCAGCATCAGTGTAACTGATGGCACCCATCTCGTCCAGAACTATATTTAATAACTATTAACACAGGGGTTTTGTTTTTTTGTTTGTTTTTTGTTTGTTTGTTTGTTTGTTTGTTTGTTTGTTTGTTTGTTTGTTTGTTTGTTTGTTTGTTTGTTTTGTTGTTTATTTGTTTTGGGGTTTTTTTGATGGACCAGCAGGCCTGTGTACACTGCAGTGGCTGAATATCAGTCTGCACACAATGTGGCAACTCAATGGTCCAGATCACACGCAGAGTGATAATTAAACATAAATGCTGTCAGAGTACTACAAGATATCTGAATAAAGAAACTCGTTAAACTCACTTATTTTTATAGCTTTTACATGCTTCTTCCCTTTAGAAAGCTTGGTTGGAATAGCTGTTGATGTTAAATATATTAAAAAGGAGCAAATCACAACTTTTAATAGATATTAAGTCACTTCAGTTTGATGTGATTTTTCTTGAAATAAAAACACAAGCTTCCTGCGGCTCTTAAAAAGATGTTTAGTCTCAAACCTGGCTGAAACTAACAGGAAATATTGATCTGGAACATCCAATTTGCTCACAGTTTCCTCAGTTCTTTTAGCAGCACAGACATCTGGAAACACTCTAAAATCATTTTGACTCATCCTGATTTCCATTACATGTGTGGAGGCAAAATAGATTAGAGGAACTTGAAGAGACAAATTGAGTTAACTGCTCTCTTTTAAGGCTGATAACTCAGTCAAACACCTAACAGACTTAGCTGCAAACAACATAGAACTCAAATCATTGCAAAACAATGACATGAAAAGCTTGTTGAGCCTTTATAAATAATTTTATATTACCTATGTATTATTTATATTTTGTAAAGGCTGAGGTCTATTTTCACACCTAAATTAGCGATGCTGGATATTTCAGGTCAGAGAGGAAAGGTTAATAAAAGGGTTACAGCTGGAGCCACTGGGTTTAAAAAGCATGACCGTCATCTTGTTTCCACAGAAGTTGTGGAAATTCAGTGTCATCCATCACCTGATGAGGAGAGACTGGACAGAACCACTGCGTTTCAAAGCCAAATACACTTGACAGTCATCACCGTATAAATTAAATGGGGCACCAGCTTTCTAAAAATCACATCCAACAGCAGCAAATAAAATCCGGAGAAGACCAAAAATAAAGCCCTGTGGTACCCCCCAAGGGACGGTCAGGAGAGTAGGAAACAGTCTGTAATCATCAGCAAATCCTGCTTTCCTGTCAGCCATGGTGTCCATGTACTTGAACCACTTGTGTGTGTGTTAATCTAAAGATTAACAGATTAACCAGCCATCACTCCCTCACTGTGGTCCTGTTTGGACCACCAAGCAGGACTTAGCTGCACTCCCCAAACCCTGAACAGGTTAAAATATGTCTGTAGGAACCATTCATGTTCACCTTTTTTGGTTTACCTTTACTTTGGGGAGTACTGAGCTGGGTGTGTTAAGTAATTTTATTTAGGATGGGAGGATGGTGGGGAAGACGCGTTCTTACTGTAGCTGTGAGAAACCCACTGAAAACCAACATTTTGCACTGTAAAACCTGTGTTATGTGGGCCACAGATGTCAGTTGCCAGCCTGGACATGGATTAGTCCTGTAGGCATTAGCTGCAGCGGTTCCGGCTACTGATGGGGTCCAAGGATTGTATCACAGAAGAACTCATACAGCAGCACACTGACCCGTGCAACTACACGAACAGCAACTTTTCTCCTGAGCCAGCGTTCGTTCCTACAACATGCAGAAAGACATCCAATCAAGTAGCTTCAAGTAGTTGTTCAAGAGGAAGAACCCAAATGAGAGATGCTAGCGGTGTACTTAGAGAAAACAATACAACTGCTCTGATCTTCTGTATTTTTGTTTGTTAAACATCAGCTTGTGTTGTATCCTTGTGTTTTCAGTGTGTAATGAGGGAGGTTGTGTGCTAGTGAGCAGTAATAATATAGGTCAGTGGAAGAAGATCCACAGCTGCCTTGTGTACAGTTGTTTACCATCCATCTTGTCTATTTCCATCCAGTAAAACCTTTTTTTTCTTCTTAGACTGTATCTGTGTCTTTTTCCTCCTTTTCCTTACTTCTGTTTTCCCACTCTTCTTCTGCTACATTAGTCTTTTTCAGCCGTTCTGCTTTATTCCTCCGTATTCCTGCTTTCTCTTCCCTGCCATGTTGCAGACTATTTTTCTCTCTCTATCATTTTGTTCCTTTCCTTGCGCTCCTCTGATTTACTCTGACATTTTGGATGCTCTTGCTTTTATCCAGCAGCGTATCGAAAGAGAAGTCCTCCTGCTGATTCAGATCTACTTCTAAGCTCCCCCTGCTGTTTTAGTCCCTGGAAATGTGAATCAAAATCATCTAAAGCAGCTCAGATGTTCTAAATTGCACACATGAAACATCTATCATCACAAAAATGTCTCAGAGTTTCTTTTTCTTTTTTTTTTTTGGTCTTCTGGGCTAATTACATCCCACTGCTGAAGTTGACACATCCTCCTTATGAAGAGTTTAATTAAGCATAAGTGAATGTTTCCAATATAAACATGTTTACAACATTTAAAAAAGTGATTAATGACTGTTTAGTGATAATATATCACACCAGTGGAAGGTGAGCCTGTAAAGAGCTGGTTTTCAAAGATTTTCGTGTAAAACTTCAACATCTTACCCAAACTTAAATGAAAATTCCTTGTGTTGAAGAAGAAAATGATTAAAGTTCTGATTTTGCATTTCTGAATTATTATTATTTTACACTCATCATCCACTTTATCAGCTCCACATGTTAACACAGATCTCTAACCAGCCAATCACACGGCAGCAACTAGTCATGTAGACATGAAGACGACTTTGAACGTGACGTGTTGTTGGGCTGAGAATTCCAGAAACTGCTGATCCACTGTGATTTTCACACACAGCCTTCATCGTGTCTTGAAGTACCAGCAAGGTCTACTTAATAAAGTAAAGCGTATGTTTCACACCCACTGGAAGTTTGTCTTTGGACAGCCACAGACAATTAAATCTTAATGTCTCAATGATTTCTTTCTTTTGTCCATATTCTTAGCATGCAGATGATACACTGCCTGTCCAGGAAAATAAATCAAACTCTAGTACTTCGTTGGACCAGCTGCATTCTCTGTAGCAGCTTTTCCCAAACTGGAGGTCCCAAGAGGATTTTAGAGGGTTGTCAGATCATGGTTAAAAAACAGATTTTCAAAATTAAAGTATTAATGCAGAGATTGTTCTGTGGAATTAACTTGAACACCAACGTTTGTGATCTTGGGGTCATGGCTTGAAAGGTTTGTCAACCAATGCTCTGTGGCATCGTTTCGATAAGCTTCTGCAATGTCCCAACATTTGTTTCCATCCAGAGTTGCATGAATTTTTCTCCAAGCTGTTGTATTGATGATGGGAGAGTCGAACCTCCAGCACATCCTGAAGATCCTCCATGGGGTTCAGGTCTGGACTCTGGTGGCCAATCCATGTGTGAAAATGATGTCTCCTGTTCCCTGAACTGCTCTTCCACAGTCTGAGCCCCATGAATCCTGGCACTGTGCCATCAGCGAAGATGGAATAACCTGCTCATTCAGTGTATTCAGGTATCAGCTGATCTCATTCTTTGTACACATAATGTTGCTGAACTTAGACTTGAACCTAGACCTGAACCTAGACCTAAACCTAGACCTGAGCAACCGCAGCGACCCCAGATCATAGACTGTCCCCACAGGCTTGTACAGTAGCACTAGGCATGATGCTGCATCCCTTCATCCTCCTCTCTTCTTACCCTAATGTTCCATCACTCTGGACCAGGGTAGATCTGGACTCATCAGACCACATGACCTTCTTCCATGGCTCCAGAGTCCAGTCTTTATGCTCCCTAGCAAGCTGAAGCCTTTTTTTCCCGGTTCGCCTCACTGGTTAGTGGTTTACTTCTGGCTCAACAGCTGTTCAATATTTTTCTTCCATCTGCTTCCATCAAACGTTAAATCACCATCACTCAGGGTTGTTTTCCAAACACACTTCTTCCTGGAAGACAATGGTTCCCTGCTATCCTTCCAGTTTTCAATAATGTGTTGGACAGTTCTGAAGCCAGTTTTAGTAGTTTCTGCTTCTCCTTAGATGTTTTCTCTGCTTGATACCGATGATCTGATCATTCTGAAACAGATTAACATGTTTCTGTCTCCCTACATGGTTGTCTGAGAAATGAGAAGCTCATTGCATCAGTTATGGTTAACTAACGTGTTGCTTCATCATCCATGAAGGAGAGTCTCATACCTGTTTGCTTAGTGAAAACCAGGTGCAGGTTTGGTTTTTGAACAGGTGGGATTTGGATTTATTTATCTTAAAACTCACCTTTTAAACGTTTGGTGAAAATTAAAAATGTCAGAGCTCATGTAGATTGAGGGTCAGGCTGGAGAGAACGTGTGTTTTCATGGACGGCAGCAGAGTTTGACGACAGGAAGAGAAGAGCACCACCTGCAGAAAGAAAACAAAGACGCTGCTCGACACGCCGTGGTTGACGGCCGAGGTGCAGCCCGGCGACCGACACTTGACTCCAAACCCTGGAGGAGAAACAGCCTCAGCCTGATGAGTCAAAGTTCAGACAAACACACTTCATCTTCATCTTCAGGGTTTTAAATGTTTCCACCTCTGTGTTGCCCTGTTTATATCTCTTCCCTCCTTCTCTCCTTCTTCTCATCCATTGCTTTCTTATTTCTCAAGCAGCAGTTGCCAAGGTAACTGACATTAATTCATGTGTCCATTAATTCACCACGCTGCTTATTACTATTTACCTCTGCAATTTCTCCTTGTGTTTAGGCATCCAGACCTCATTTTCCACATACGTGTAGGTGTTTGTGTACCTTTAAGTTCTACATTTATTAGTAATATCTTATTCATCTCTCCAGCTGGGATCCTTCCCTTTTACGTCCAAATTAAGGCACATATATTCCCATTTAATTGAAAAATGAAAAAAGTGAGAGATAAAACAGGAATAGAGATAAGCACACGCAATCACAACAAGCTAACACACCCCCACACACACGCACATGAACATGCAGTGTGTTTAAAGTCACTCTATTTCCCAGCATGGTGTACATGTGTGGGGTGATGTTTCAGCACACGCATACACATGAGTCCCCTCCTCTGCACCTCACGCACACACCTGACTTCATTATCTGCACTCTGCGATCAGGATGTCAGCAGCAGCAACCATGGTAACGAGTCGAGAGAGAGAGAGAGACTGCTGAGATGCACAGCCACTTCACACCAACGCAGCATCATTAATGTCATTTAACTCACCCCTCGGTGACACTTTCTATCTACCCGTCTGTTTTCCTGAGTCGCTCCCCGTCTTACTCCCGCCATCTTCCTCCTCCTCCTCCTCCTTGTTTTGCTTTTCCCTCGCTCTCTCTGAGTCAGGTTTTTACTTAAATGAGGTTTTACTCATGATTCACAATTCTGGGTTACTTCTTAAACCAGGGCGTCTAGTTCAGGGGTCACATATTTGATCTGAAGTGGGCCAGACCAGAAATAACAGCATAGCTTAGAAATAATGGAAATGTTTCCCTTTTGTTTTGGTACAAATACATCGTAAAGATGTCCTGTAAGAAAAATTTAACCTGAAATTTCAGGAGAAACATTCAGTGATATTTTGCCTCACTTACACATTTACATCATTTATTTATTTTACTATATATATGTGTGTGTGTGTGTGTGTGTGTGTGTGTGTGTGTGTGTGTGTGTGTGTGTGTGTGTGTGTATGTGTGGGCGTGTGTGTGTGTGTGTATTTTTTAAATAAATTTGACAGTTTTAAAGTTGGATTGTTCTTTAATTTTATAAATACAATTTTATGCATTTTTTAAACTTTATAAAAATATTTAACATTTTTAATTTTATGATTTTTTATTTAAATATTATATTTGATTTATGTAATTCCTCATTTAAACATGCATTAAAACATACAGATCACGATTCATCTACAAGAATCAGCAAACATTTAATCTCAGGTTCAGAAGTGAAAAGTCCAGTATTCCACATGATGATCACAGTAACTTAGTAAGTTATTTTAAACATGCATACGTGTACATTTCCACGTGTATGTAGTAATCCTGAGCACCTGAACTGACTCACCTCATCATACAATCAATGAGTCTATGAAATCAGAAAGATAAAAAAAAGATGGAACACGTTCTCCTCCTGACTTAGAAATGTTTTATATTTAAACAAAGAAGCCTCATGTGGACAAATTAAGAATTACAGGTACTTTTATAAAAATTTGTGCTGCTTCTTCTTCTTCTTTAGGAATGAAATGCCATTTTAAGGACCTGTGTTCTTTTCATGCCGCCTGCAGAGCTTCCCTGACAGAAGAACTTCCTCTGCTTTACATCTCATTAACGTGCACGATGAGAAAGTGGCCGACGGAAACCCGGCGTGATGCCCACTGAGAAAGTCAAATTAATTCATCATGGTGGGACCTGCAGGGACATGACTGCTGATGAAATGATCCATTTGTCTGCCAAAATAAGTCAAAAACTTTTAGTTATTACTGATTATTAGTTAGTTATTTTTTTTTTTTTTTTTAGTCATGCATGTTTCTCTGAAAGGAGGGACACAAGAGGCATAGAGGGAGATGTGGTAATAAATGGAGTAACAGCGCCACCTGCTGGCCATGCAGCATTTCACACAGCAGAAACATGCCATGTTTGTATCAGACAGCAGGAATAAGTAAACTTGCACAGACTAAATGTTTAATTTATGCATTTTCTTTATTTCATTTCTCAAGTTCATCTTTATTTTCATCCTCGTACTTCCGTTAACTTGAAAACAAAGGGCTTTAAGGAAGACTGCTCATACTTTCTTCACAGGAAAAAGAAACTGACATTTTCGGCTTGAATAAGTGCTAATTTGTTTGTTTTGAAATAATTTTTTAAAGGTAATGCCAAACGCAGCCCTTTTAACAGCCCACTTATTAGACTTTCTACTGCAGAAACACAGTAATCGTTCTGACATTAAAGGGGTAGTGCACCCAAAAATGTGTTTCTTGAGCTGTAAACAACACAGTTTTACTTATTTGTGACGAAAACCACATATACTGTTAATAAAATTTGTATTTTTTATTTACTTGTTTTAAAGATGGGCTTTTTTGGTAAAAGAAAATGGCTCATAACGCCGTCTACAGGGTAAAACCAGGTTGTGTTTTTTATGACACAGAGAGGTTATCTACGTCAGAGAAATTTTTAAAATTCCCCACTCTGCTAGATCAGTAGTGCGTCCAAGAACCGTCGCTTATAGTGTCAACACTGTCTCAGGAACAGTCGTGTGCAACTCTGGGGAAATGTTATGATGAATACCTTACCCTTTAGGTCAGTGGTCACCAACTCCGGTCCTTGAAATCTACCATCCGGCAGGTCTTTCCCTGCCGCAACACACCTGACTCAAATCAATGGTTCATTAACAGCCTGGTGCAGCAGGGAAACACTAAAACCTGCAGGACAGTAGATCTCCAGGACCAGAGCTGGTGATCACTACCTTTAGCTGATCTATGGAGGTTTTCCAGCATTTCTATCCTGTCCAGGAGGTTTACAATCCAGCCACTAAATGTAGTTTTATTCAGAGACTCTATCTGGTAAATCCACAGACTGGTTTATACTGGGATTAAAAGATGCTACACACTGGTTTATACTGGGATTAAAAGCTGCTACAGACTGGTTTATACTGGGATTAAAAGCTGTTACAGACTGGTTTATACTGGGATTAAAAGCTGTTACAGACTGGTTTATACTGGGATTAAAAGCTGCTACAGACTGGTTTATACTGGGATTAAAAGCTGTTACAGACTGGTTTATACTGGGATTAAAAGCTGCTACAGACTGGTTTATACTGGGATTAAAAGCTGCTACAGACTGGTTTATACTGGGATTAAAAGCTGCTACAGACTGGTTTATACTGGGATTAAAAGCTGCTACAGACTGGTTTATACTGGGATTAAAAGCTGCTACACACTGGTTTATACTGGGATTAAAAGCTGCTACAGACTGGTTTATACTGGGATTAAAAGCTGCTACAGACTGGTTTATACTGGGATTAAAAGCTGTTACAGACTGGTTTATACTGGGATTAAAAGCTGCTACAGACTGGTTTATACTGGGATTAAAAGCAGCTACAGACTGGTTTATACTGGGATTAAAAGCTGCTACACACTGGTTTATACTGGCATTAAAAGCTGCTACAGACTGGTTTATACTGGGATTAAAAGCTGCTACACACTGGTTTATACTGGGATTAAAAGCTGCTACAGACTGGTTTATACTGGGATTAAAAGCTGCTACAGACTGGTTTATACTGGGATTAAAAGCTGCTACAGACTGGTTTATACTGGGATTAAAAGCTGCTACAGACTGGTTTATACTGGGATTAAAAGCTGCTACAGACTGGTTTATACTGGGATTAAAAGCTGCTACACACTGGTTTATACTGGGATTAAAAGCTGTTACAGACTGGTTTATACTGGGATTAAAAGCTGCTACACACTGGTTTATACTGGGATTAAAAGCTGTTACAGACTGGTTTATACTGGGATTAAAAGCTGCTACAGACTGGTTTATACTGGGATTAAAAGCTACTACACACTGGTTTATACTGGGATTAAAAGCTGTTACAGACTGGTTTATACTGGGATTAAAAGCTGCTACAGACTGGTTTATACTGGGATTAAAAGCTGTTACAGACTGGTTTATACTGGGATTAAAAGCTGTTACAGACTGGTTTATACTGGGATTAAAAGCTGTTACAGACTGGTTTATACTGGGATTAAAAGCTGCTACAGACTGGTTTATACTGGGATTAAAAGCTGTTACAGACTGGTTTATACTGGGATTAAAAGCTGCTACAGACTGGTTTATACTGGGATTAAAAGCAGCTACAGACTGGTTTATACTGGGATTAAAAGCTGCTACAGACTGGTTTATACTGGCATTAAAAGCTGCTACACACTGGTTTATACTGGGATTAAAAGCTGCTACACACTGGTTTATACTGGGATTAAAAGCTGCTACAGACTGGTTTATACTGGGATTAAAAGCTGCTACAGACTGGTTTATACTGGGATTAAAAGCTGCTACAGACTGGTTTATACTGGGATTAAAAGCTGCTACAGACTGGTTTATACTGGGATTAAAAGCTGCTACAGACTGGTTTATACTGGGATTAAAAGCTGCTACACACTGGTTTATACTGGGATTAAAAGCTGTTACAGACTGGTTTATACTGGCATTAAAAGCTGCTACACACTGGTTTATACTGGGATTAAAAGCTGTTACAGACTGGTTTATACTGGGATTAAAAGCTGCTACAGACTGGTTTATACTGGGATTAAAAGCTGCTACACACTGGTTTATACTGGGATTAAAAGCTGCTACACACTGGTTTATACTGGGATTAAAAGCTGTTACAGACTGGTTTATACTGGGATTAAAAGCTGCTACACACTGGTTTATACTGGGATTAAAAGCTGTTACAGACTGGTTTATACTGGGATTAAAAGCTACTACAGACTGGTTTATACTGGGATTAAAAGCTGTTACACACTGGTTTATACTGGGATTAAAAGCTGTTAATGACTGGTTTATACTGGGATTAAAAGCTACTACAGACTAGTTTATACTGGGATTAAAAGCTGTTACAGACTGGTTTATACTGGGATTAAAAACTGTTACAGACTGGTTTATACTGGGATTAAAAGCTGCTACAGACTGGTTTATACTGGGATTAAAAGCTGTTACAGACTGGTTTATACTGGGATTAAAGCTGCTACACACTGGTTTATACTGGGATTAAAAGCTGCTACAGACTGGTTTATACTGGGATTAAAAGCTGTTAATGACTGGTTTATACTGGGATTAAAAGCTACTACAGACTAGTTTATACTGGGATTAAAAGCTGTTACAGACTGGTTTATACTGGGATTAAAAGCTGTTACAGACTGGTTTATACTGGGATTAAAAGCTGCTACAGACTGGTTTATACTGGGATTAAAAGCTGTTACAGACTGGTTTATGCTGGGATTAAAAGCTGCTACAGACTGGTTTATACTGGGATTAAAAGCTGTTACAGACTGGTTTATACTGGGATTAAAAGCTGTTACAGACTGGTTTATACTGGGATTAAAAGCTGTTACAGACTGGTTTATACTGGGATTAAAAGCTGTTACAGACTGGTTTATACTGGGATTAAAAGCTGTTACAGACTGGTTTATACTGGGATTAAAAGCTACTACAGACTAGTTTATACTGGGATTAAAAGCTGTTACAGACTGGTTTATACTGGGATTAAAAGCTGTTACAGACTGGTTTATACTGGGATTAAAAGCTGTTACACACTGGTTTATACTGGGATTAAAAGCTGTTAATGACTGGTTTATACTGGGATTAAAAGCTACTACAGACTAGTTTATACTGGGATTAAAAGCTGTTACATACTGGTTTATACTGGGATTAAAAACTGTTACAGACTGGTTTATACTGGGATTAAAAGCTGCTACAGACTGGTTTATACTGGGATTAAAAGCTGTTACAGACTGGTTTATACTGGGATTAAAGCTGCTACACACTGGTTTATACTGGGATTAAAAGCTGCTACAGACTGGTTTATACTGGGATTAAAAGCTGTTAATGACTGGTTTATACTGGGATTAAAAGCTACTACAGACTAGTTTATACTGGGATTAAAAGCTGTTACAGACTGGTTTATACTGGGATTAAAAGCTGTTACAGACTGGTTTATACTGGGATTAAAAGCTGCTACAGACTGGTTTATACTGGGATTAAAAGCTGTTACAGACTGGTTTATACTGGGATTAAAAGCTGCTACAGACTGGTTTATACTGGGATTAAAAGCTGTTACAGACTGGTTTATACTGGGATTAAAAGCTGTTACAGACTGGTTTATACTGGGATTAAAAGCTGTTACAGACTGGTTTATACTGGGATTAAAAGCTGTTACAGACTGGTTTATACTGGGATTAAAAGCTGTTACAGACTGGTTTATACTGGGATTAAAAGCTACTACAGACTAGTTTATACTGGGATTAAAAGCTGTTACAGACTGGTTTATACTGGGATTAAAAGCTGTTACAGACTGGTTTATACTGGGATTAAAAGCTGCTACAGACTGGTTTATACTGGGATTAAAAGCTGTTACAGACTGGTTTATACTGGGATTAAAAGCTGTTACAGACTGGTTTATACTGGGATTAAAAGCTGTTACAGACTGGTTTATACTGGGATTAAAAGCTGTTACAGACTGGTTTATACTGGGATTAAAAGCTGTTACAGACTGGTTTATACTGGGATTAAAAGCTACTACAGACTGGTTTATACTGGGATTAAAAGCTACTACAGACTGGTTTATACTGGGATTAAAAGCTGCTACAGACTGGTTTATATTGGGATTAAAAGCTGCTACAGACTGGTTTATACTGGGATTAAAAGCTGCTACAGACTGGTTTATACTGGGATTAAAAGCTGCTACAGACTGGTTTATATTGGGATTAAAAGCTGCTACAGACTGGTTTATACTGGGATTAAAGCTGCTACACACTGGTTTATACTGGGATTAAAAGCTGCTACAGACTGGTTTATATTGGGATTAAAAGCTGCTACAGACTGGTTTATATTGGGATTAAAAGCTGCTACAGACTGGTTTATATTGGGATTAAAAGCTGCTACAGACTGGTTTATACTGGGATTAAAAGCTGCTACAGACTGGTTTATATTGGGATATACCAAAATTGACACAAAGAGGTTAAGAACTGGGAGGGTGAGGTCTTTAAAAAGTGAAAAACAGAGAACGAGACAGCAGAGGAATCACAAGATAAAACTGGAACACTGGACACAAGAACCTGAGGTGAAGAGGAGGAAGAGTATAAATACACAGATGAGGAGGACAGTGAGATGAAGGTAGACAGGTGCAGATTACCTGCGGGATGGAAGTGAAGAGGCTGAAATGAGACAGTAGTTCACAAAATGTACCAGGATGCAAGAAAACTGAAGATCAGGAAGATTATAGCATATACACATGAGATAGAAACTAAAGTGTGGTGGTTCCATGTTTTCTCCCACATGAAGCCACTGCATCAGTGTACCACCGTTTTTATTTTTTTAAAAAGTGTCGACGACATAAAACGCAGGCGGTTGGACATGGAGTTTTGCTCCTATCAGTTCTCTTATTTTCCATTAAATAATTTTTCTCCATATAATATCAGAGCAGCGCTCACGAGGAGCTGCGAGGAACGTCATGCAGCCTGGAGGCTGAACTCAGGCCTGAGGAAACACATTAGAGGTTGTTTTAAAAAGAAACGTGGGCACCTCTGGGCATTGGTTTTAGAGGGAGATGTGGTAATCCCCTGCAGCAAATACACAGAAAATCAGCTGTTCTTCAAATGTTTAAACAGATTAAATGAACTTAGAAAATGTTCCCTAACAGATGTATGTTCCTGCTTCTTTATCTATTACTCTATCCATTTATTCCAGCATCCAAAGGTTAGAACAGGAATGAATGCTTTAAAGCAGAAACATTAAACTGTAGTCAGGCCAGTAAAACAACAGCATTAAAACCGCTTGATACTGAAATCTTTTCTTATTTTTAAATTTTATCATTTTTTTATCTATAAATTTATTTCTGTTTATAAGATTTTATATTTTTTTATCTTTACATTTATGTCTTTATTTATTTATTTATTTTTTTTGTTTTGGTTTATTTATTTACATATTTAATATAGTTTACATATTCATATGTGCAACATGTCCAGACAACAATAGATCTACAAAACCAGCCAACATTAAATTCCAGTTATCTGGAAGTGAGAAATCCAGTATGCCACATGATGATCAGAGGAACTTTTCCAGATCTGGAAGTTATTTTAAAGTACATACGTGCACATTTAAAATAAGATCTGAACCCCAGGAAGAGCAGTCTTCACCTCACTTTGGTGAGACAGGTGCGGATTACCTGCAGGATGGAAGGGAAGAGGCCTGAAATGAGTCAGTAGTTCACAAAATGTAGCAGGATGGAAAAAACCCAAAATAAACTAATGTAAACGTTTCCACATGTGTGTGGTAATCCTGAGCAGCTGAACTGACTCACCTCATCACTCACCTCAGACAGAAAAGATGGAACACGTTCTCCTCCTGACTTAGAAATGTTTTAGATTTAATTTAAAAGATAAAGATAACGTGAACAAATTAGGAATTATTTCATTGTCTTATTTACCAAATTTCTACCAGGGCCAGACTGGACTCTGGTGGGCCAGTTTTGGCCCCGAGGCCGTATTTTATTTCAGTGGCTAATTTTATTTAATAAAAATAAGAAAAAAAAGAAGAGTGGCCCAGGATTTCTCAAGTTATTAAAATGGAAATTTTCTGTCCCCGCCTTTCTAGCTCACGCCCTGGACGTGGTGCATGAACCTGGACAGGTGCAGGTCACCTGGAGAAAACCCACTCAGGGTAAAAGTAGAAGACAAAACCATTTCCACCAGGAGCTTACTGTCTGTTTCAGGTACCGAGCTCACGCCAAACTGACTCAACTCTCCACTGTTTTCTCAGATACAGTGGGGTCACGTGATGAACTGGTTTATGTTGGTAAGAACCAGAGTGGCCGGTAGTTCTCCCGTCAGGAACTTTTAATCATGTTTTACCACTTCTCAACTGCATGTTCTTATTTCTGTGCAGGATTTGTTAACTAATAGGAAACTGAAAATTCTGACTTCTGACTGGAAGTAATGAAAGAAAACTCCAACATGAAGGGAGCTTTCTGAGTCGGGACCTCGGGGGAAGTTTACCTCGAACACATGCAACCTTTAAGCTCCTGCACCTGATCTGTTAAATCACAGAACAAATTCACTGGCATCCCATCGATTCCTCTTTTCTTACATAAATTAGGTGAATTAAACAACGGTGATGAGAAACTGTCTTTATTATCATGAAAAAGCACAAGGAAGAGAGTTCATATTTCCCACTTCTGAGGTACAGTTAATGCAGCATAAGAGGAGGTTGTGGGCATTTTTCAGTTTAGAAATCTGGCTGAGATGAATGAGGAAATCAAGCTGCTTCAGTCAGATGTCAGTGGTCCATCTCAGGAGAAATCCTGACTAACCGTGGAAAAACTCACATGTGAGATCAACAGTTATGAGAAGGGAAAGCAAGAGCTTTAGAAGAATTTAGCTCACTGTGAGAAAAAGCTGGAGGGGGTAGCAGTCAACGTGGTCCATCAGGATTTCTGTCTCACACCCTTAAAAATTCCACTTGTTAACTCTTTTTTCCTCCCGAGCCGTCATGGAAATGTGATGAATATCTATCATAGACATTGACCTGACCATTTATAGCCGCATTTCCTTTTTGCACCATAGACGCAGCTTGTAGTTTTCTCTGCTACACACGGTTTTATAAATGAGGCCCCTGGTCTCTACAGAAAGCTGAGACATGTGAGATTACTGCAGACGTGTCAGAATCAGGACACGTGTTACTGTTTCAGAGTAAATTCACCTGGAACACAGTAGAAAATGTAAATGTCCTCCCCTTAAAAGAAAACCACTTTACTTCAAATGATGACCAGAGGATAGCAGCCCACATCATCTGGGAATGAGTAATCCCAGGAATGAGTAAAGTAATCCTAGGAATGAGTAAAGTAATCCTAGGAATGAGTAAAGTAATCCTAGGAATGAGTAAAATAGTACTAGGAATGAGTAAAGTAATCCTAGGAATGAGTAAAATAGTACTAGGAATGAGTGAAGTAATCCTAGGAATGAGTAAAGTAATCCTAGGAATGAATAAAATAGTACTAGGAATGGGTAGAATAGTACTAGGAATGGGTAAAATAGTACTAGGAATGGGTAAAATAGTACTAGGAATGAGTAAAGTAATCCCAGGAATGGGTAAAATAGTACTAGGAATGGGTAAAATAGTACTAAGAATGAGTAAAATAGTACTAGGAATGGGTAAAATAGTACTAGGAATGGGTAAAATAGTACTAGGAATGAGTAAAGTAATCCCAGGAATGGGTAAAATAGTACTAGGAATGAGTAAAATAGTACTAGGAATGGGTAAAATAGTACTAGGAATGGGTAAAATAGTACTAAGAATGGGTAAAATAGTACTAAGAATGAGTAAAATAGTACTAGGAATGGGTAAATTGTACTAGGAATGGGTAAAATAGTACTAGGAATGAGTAAAGTAATCCCAGGAATGGGTAAAATAGTACTAGGAATGGGTAAAATAGTACTTGGAATGGGTAAAATAGTACTAGGAATGGGTAAAATAGTACTAAGAATGGGTAAAATAGTACTAAGAATGAGTAAAATAGTACTAAGAATGAGTAAAATAGTACTAGGAATGGGTAAAATAGTACTAGGAATGGGTAAAATAGTACTAAGAATGAGTAAAATAGTACTAGGAATGGGTAAAATAGTACTAGGAATGGGTAAAATAGTACTAGGAATGAGTAAAGTAATCCCAGGAATGGGTAAAATAGTACTAGGAATGAGTAAAATAGTACTAGGAATGGGTAAAATAGTACTAGGAATGGGTAAAATAGTACTTGGAATGGGTAGAATAGTACTAGGAATGGGTAAAATAGTACTAGGAATGGGTAAAATAGTACTAGGAATGGGTAGAATAGTACTAGGAATGGGTAAAATAGTACTAGGAATGGGTAAAATAGTACTAGGAATGGGTAAAATAGTACTAGGAATGGGTAGAATAGTACTAGGAATGGGTAAAATAGTACTAGGAATGGGTAGAATAGTACTAGGAATGGGTAAAATAGTACTAGGAACGGGTAGAATAGTACTAGGAACGGGTAAAATAGTACTAGGAATGGGTAGAATAGTACTAGGAATGGGTAGAATAGTACTAGGAACGGGTAGAATAGTACTAGGAACGGGTAAAATAGTACTAGGAACGGGTAAAATAGTACTAGGAACGGGTAGAATAGTACTAGGAACGGGTAGAATAGTACTAGGAATGGGTAAAATAGTACTAGGAATGGGTAAAATAGTACTAGGAATGGGTAAAATAGTACTAGGAATGGGTAGAATAGTACTAGGAATGGGTAGAATAGTACTAGGAATGGGTAACATAGTACTGGGAATGGGTAGAATAGTACTAGGAATGGGTAAAATAGTACTTGGAATGGGTAGAATAGTACTAGGAATGGGTAAAATAGTACTAGGAATGGGTAAAATAGTACTAGGAATGGGTAGAATAGTACTAGGAATGGGTAAAATAGTACTAGGAATGGGTAGAATGGTACTAGGAATGGGTAAAATAGTACTAGGAATGGGTAAAATAGTACTAGGAATGGGTAAAATAGTACTAGGAACGGGTAGAATAGTACTAGGAACGGGTAGAATAGTACTAGGAACGGGTAAAATAGTACTAGGAACGGATAAAATAGTACTAGGAACGGGTAGAATAGTACTAGGAATGGGTAGAATAGTACTAGGAATGGGTAAAATAGTACTAGGAATGGGTAGAATAGTACTTGGAATGGGTAGAATAGTACTAGGAATGGGTAGAATAGTACTAGGAATGGGTTGTAAAAGTGAACGTGAGCAGGTTTCCAGGTGTTTTAGTAGAGGTGTTACGCAGGTAAATATCTCACTTAAATCCTTTCTTCCTCATTCTGATGCTCAGATTGAACTTCAGCGAGTCGTCTTCATGGCTGCGTGAGTTGCTGCCATGTGATTGGCTGATTAGATATACAACAGGTGGATGGTGAGTGAAAAGGTAAAACATTGGTGATCCGAGTTAAGCAGAGAAATAAAGCTGAAGTTCCACCTCTGGACAGCAGGTGGCAGCAGAGCAGCAGCGTGGACTTCCTCTCTGACTCCAGATAAATCCTGAAATCAGACTTTAAGGGGCAGTTTGACAAAATTTTAAGTTATTTGATGATCAACTCTTCAGGGAATTGATTTAATTTTGTGCTGAAAGCATAAAAAACTCACATGTGCCATGGAAAGAAAGTACTTAATTTTATGAGCTGAAGAGTTGTGAGGAATAGAAAGTAAATTTAGAGATAACCGCTGCTTCTGTAAATGATTAAAGATTAAAGCAAGTGGGGGGAGAATTTGAAAGAAAGCCAAGAATAGTGATTGTACCACGCTTAAAATAAAAAGACAAGACTGTTTACAATGACTAATAGGTTGTGGTTAGCAGTCGTCAAGGCAACCGGTCAGCCATCCGCTGGGGCCTGAGACAAACAGGAAGCACATTGAGAACTGAGAACTGAGAACAGCAACTGAAACTGAAACGGCAGCTGGAGCTCTGGTAAAACTGAATGAGCCTCGATAAAACAAAGTAAACCACACAACATATTTTCCAGTCAACACGCTTGTGCTGGTGCCGTCATACATGTGGTGACCTGCACACCTCAGCAGCACACACTGATCCCTCAAAGGGAGGAAACACCTTCACTTCACAGGACTTTGCTTTTACTGGACGGTTTTATCTTCGTAAGATATCACTCCTGCTGTTTCTGAGGGTCAGGAGCCATAAAGCTGGACTCTGATCTTTATGAGTACACAAGATAAACCTGTTGACAAGCTAACCCCGCGGCGCGAGTCATAAAATCATGCTCAGAACTCAGGATTAAATAGAAAAAGTCTTTATTTCTGATTTACATGTTGATTCACGTTTTTTTAACGTACAGACAAACATAATGAGGGTGATATGCTGCAGTGAAAGCTGCTCTTCTCTTGCAGAAAGCTGAGTAATTATAAGGTTTTCTTTAAAAGGTAATGGTTAGTTTTTATTGGTGTTTATGGTGTGTGTGATCAGCGCCGTGACAACTCGGCTTTAACTTATCAGTGATTTAGAGGCTGAATCAAAGAAAAAAGCCCGAGAGGAATTTTACGATCCCTGCCAGCAGCTTTCACGGTCGACTTCAGGTTGTAATGACGTCCCTTTTAAGCAGAAAATAAAGCAGAAATAAGAGAAAAGTGCATGTTTACAGTTCCACACAGAAAACCTTTACGTCAGCCTGCTGGGGCTCTGACTGTAGGCCAGATGTTTTCTTATGAGCAGGTTACTTTCATGATTACACACAGATGAGGGATGTGACCACTGACACACTGGTCCAACATAAAGGAGGAGGATGTTTGTCAAGTTATTTGCACATTCTTATAAATATCATCACGTATTGCAGCGTCTGGAGCAGGCAGTCTAAAGTAAGCCATGAAGTCGGGTCCCCATTTCCACTGAGCGGTCTGGGCCGGTTCAGAAGTTTTAGTTTGGTCCAGCCAATGGAGGGGAGCGTCCCCACTGCAAGTCGGACCGCCATGGGCGTGCAGGGTTTCGACTACTGCGTGGCGTTGCGTCATACTAGTGCAACGACAACAAACGTGACGCTACAAACAACAATGGAGGCCAATCAGCAGCTGGTTACACGCCGCATCACACGACCAGACCTGCTGCTGTTTGCATCCTTTTCCTGTTATCTTTCCAACGTCCAACTGAACCAAGAACTGAACGGCAACGCTTGTTTCACGCTTGTTTTGTGGTGGGCGGTGACGTTTTTCTGTCATGGACGCCAGTAGCGCCGTCTTAAACGCACCACATTTTCCTATGGACCAATAACTGAAGGGGGTGCATAGATGGTGCTGTTTGGTTCGGTTGTATAGCCCCATTTTATAAAGGACACACACAAAGAACCGCACCGCACCGCACCGACCCGACCGAACCGCTCAGTGGAAACGGGGCTAAAGGCACATATGATTGCCTTTAGCTGAATTAAACCCCTGGGATCCAGCGAGATTTCATAACATCAGTTTCATGCATCCAGTGTTACAAACTGGAGGGGTCAGTTCAGACTTTTTCACCGTTTCTGCTCTTAAAGCCGTGGCTGTGCTTTAGCCTGCTGGCTGCAGGATGTACAGAGGGGATCAGAATATCATCCTCTTACTTCAGACTTCTGAACAGGAAAGCTTCTCCTCATGGCGTCTGGCATGTGCCGCCAGCAGACCAAAGCACAGGTAGTTTGAACACAGACACACTGTCAGAAGGCACATATTTCCAGTAAGGCTTTGCTTTCACACTCACACACACCAGTGCTTTCCATAAGGTGCTGAAGCATTTGCAGGCATACAAACATGAGCTATGTACAATACAGACGCCAGGAGGAACACACACCTGTTTTCCTCTGTGGGGAGAATAAATGTGATTGTTTACACCAACAAAGCCACAAGTCTTCGATTTGCTTCCCCAGTAAAGCATTTCATACCAGCAGTGGAGCTCATACTGTTCTGAGACGTGATTGGAGGAAAATGAGGATGTAGTTCAGGCTAACAGATCTCATTAAGATCAAATTAATTCATCTGCAAGTTAAGTAGTAAAAGCAATGAGAACGTCTCACGAATAAAAGCTGTTTCCTTTTCTTTCTTTTAAAAAATGCTAACAGGTTAGCAGAAGCAGCAGGGACGTGGACGAGGCGAGTGTTCCTCTACTCACCACTTCCTGAGGACCAGCAGTCGCTACGATAAATTAAGTTTGGAAGTTTGCCTCCTGTTTTAGTTTGTGAAGCCCCGTGCAGCCCTGATGGCGAAACCGAGCGTTCGCTGTCACTTCTGGGCCCTCAAGACAGTGATGGTACCCCCCCCCCCCCCCCCCCCCCGAGGTCAAAGGTCAGGAGGAAGTGACATCGGAGGTTTTCCTAATGACGCTCGCCCGCATCTCGTGGTTGTGGCTGCCCGCCGTTGTCATGACAGAGTTCTGGCTGTAGGTGGGCATCCAGCCGTCGACGTGGTAGCTGATGAGGGGGGCGGGGTCTCTGGTGCTGGTGACCCGGAAGTTGGGCTTGCTTGGACTGACGAAGGTGGCCATGCTGGGGAGGGAACACGGGGGGATCCTGAGAAGGGTTGTGTTGTAATCCCGCTTCCACACGGCACCGATGCCCTGAAGCAAGACAAAGATTAAAGCTGAAATCCTTCATAAACATAAACAACTAGCAGCTGGAAACATATTTATCTAGACGTCCATTTTATCTAAAAACATACCATATAAATGTATTTCTACTTAATATTCTATATAATTTAATATTATAATCACATTATTGCTTTCAATATAAATGATTTATTTTTATATAAAAGGTTAATATGTTTTTATAGAATACATTTAATAATACAAATAAATATTTATACATTGAATAATAAATATTTATAAATATAAGCTACTGAAAAAGAATCATGAAAAAATTTGCGGTGCTGATATTTACAATATATATACACATTTTATTAGAATTATATCATTTAAAATATTTACATAATACCTTATTTATAAATATAAGAAACTATTCAAAATAAGACAAAAAAGTTCTGAGTTTATATTTTATATTACAAAATTATATTTTGTGTAAATTATATAAATACTAAATATAAATTATATTATTCAATACAAATATTTATGTACTTCATTATGAAAATAAATTTAAATTATTCGTATTGAAAATAAGTTTATTTAGAAAGTTATTAGTACACATTTATATATGTGTGTGTATAAGGAGAGAAAGGGCTGGGCACGTTATGTTTATGGCGTGTTATCGCAGTTTGTTTTTTTTTTTCTTGCTACTGGCTCTGAACCAGAGGAACCTCATACAGAGGCTGCATCCAGGCCTCTTCCTCCATGTCTGGTCCTGAAACTGCTCCCAAAAAATGTAGTTCTTTGTTTTGTTTTTTTTTGTTAGTTTTTAAACTAAATGCTGTTTTATCCTGGTGGAAATAAGTTCTGAGGTAAGACAGCAAAGGTAAGACATGTTTTCTGACTTTTACAAGCGTGCAGCATAAATCGGGTCTTCTTCTGCCTCTGGTTCGGTGAATCTTGGTCATAACGAGATGAAACTTCCAGCTGTGGAATCTGTGAGATGTGAGCTTTCAGTAGAGGAGCCGTTTGTTCGTGTTCATGGGGAAACATCATCTGTGTTTACATGTGTTTTCAGACTTTGTGTATCTGGTCTAATAATTGTCTTAACTGTGTGTGTTGGTGATAGAAATGGTTTTACTGAGCTGGTAGCTGAGATTCTGGACTTTCTGTGGATACCACACATGTTTATAGTTACATCTACAGACCTGACGCTACACCCGGAAACGAGATGTTAACCCTTAACTCCCGGTAGCAGAGGCTGCAGGTGCAGAGGTGAAGCTAAACAGTCAAGCTAAGAATGAAAGTTTAGAGAATTTATATCCAGAAATGTGGATAATGAAGCAGTGAAGGTGCATGGATGGAAGTTATTGTGCATATTGTGAATATTTCTCTCTCCTCACCATCTAGAAGCTGTGAGATTCTCATCCTGCTTTCTGTCTGTTCACCTGATGCTGATATTCATCACATATTGTTCCTTCTGTGTTTAGAAGGAAGCAGCTTCACAGCTTTAAACTCATCCTGCTGACTTTTTACCTTTTAGTTAGGAAATCCTGGAAATTAAGTTCACATGTAATGTGTGTGTACACTCAGAGGCCAAACTGTTAATGGTTAACAGCAACAGCTTCAGACTAATTCCTCACTTCCTTTAGTTCTTGCAACATTAGAGGAAGAGAGCACACACACACACACACACACACACACAAACAACACTAGAACAAAGATTTAACCCTCTAACATGCGTCTGAGATGGTTATTGGGCGTAATTCCCCCCAAAAGCATCATCACCCTGAGGAACACACATAAACACACCCTGATTCAGCAGAAAGCTGTTACATGTAAAAACCTGTTTTATCTGAGAACCGGCGCCGCTGCTGATTCTTTCTTCACCCTTTCCTCTAAATAAAAGCGTGCAGAATAATTAGACCCACCTCTTTGATTTCATCTGTATCGCTGTCTGTGTCGCTGCCTGGAGAAGAAACACAGAAATCATCATTTCTGTATTAAAAAAGCAAAGAGGCAGCATGCAACCACACCAGCTGTTACGTGTGTGTGTGTGTGTGTGTGTGTGTGTGTGTGTGTGTGTGTGTGTGTGTGTGTGTGTGTGTGTGTGTGTGTGTGTGTGTGTGTGTGCGTGCATAGGTCAAGGAAACAATGATAATAAAATTTTTTAAAAAAGTGCAGACTGATTGAGCCAGCTCAGCCTGAATGACTGGTCAGGGATGAGATAAACATAGCTGGGTAGTAATGAAGCCCTAACACGCCGTTTCATCCCAGCCATCAATCTAAGTTTAACCCTTTACTTCACCGTGTGGGCATTTAAACATTTCATCATAAAAAAGGGACAATTTGTCCTGGTCTTAAACCAAAAATAAGTCCAAGTCTCATTAAGAAATGGTCAAGATCATCTTTTCTGTGTTCACACAGGACATTTGTCGACATTTTGGTCTTCAGATAAGATACGGCGACACAGGAGACAGTTTATCTAACAGAGGATGATCCAGTCAGTCATTCTATCAGGTCATCAGGTCACCGTCTCATCCACATGCTTCGTTTCCTGTTAAAAATGAAGTTTTATTCAACAGAAACAGCTGACATGAGCTTAACGATTAAATTAGGGGTTTAAACTGCAGAAAAACACAATCGTGAAGGAACAACATGATATATCACACCAGGTGCTGTTTCTTTTGACAAAAACCAAAACTACAGAAGCTGCTTGTGAATCAGAAAACCCCGGTAGACCTCTGCAGACCCCTGCAGACTCCTGTAGACCCCCGTAGACCCCTGTACTCATGTAGACCCCTGTAGACTCCTGTAGACTCATGTAGACTCATGTAGACTCCTGTAGACCCCTGTAGACCCCTGTAGACCCCTGTAGACTCATGTAGACCCCTGTAGACTCATGCAGACCCCTGTACACCCCTGTAGACTCTTGTAGACTCCTATAGACCCCTGTAGACTCATGTAGACCCGTGGCAAACCCCGCAAATATCTGAAAAAACCCTATAGACCTCTGCAAAACCTTGGAAACCCCTGAAAACACCTGTGAACCCCTGTAGGCCTCTGTGAACCCCTGTAGGCCTCTGGACAGCTGTAGTTCATGTTTTCTGTTTTTTCCCCTGAAATCTGTTTTACTCTGTAACCTGCGTTTCGGGGGGGCTGTGTCCAATCATGTGGTGGATGTAAAAAAATTCAAAAGCTCAATGGAAAAGATATTTTCGCCCTACAGCGCCTTCATGACCCAGTTTCTAGTGAGGAAACAGGTCTGAGGGGTGACCTGCAGCAAACCTCCAGCCCGGGATTCAAACCTGCACCAGCTGCGTGGAGCAGCTGTGGTCAGCAGCGTAGCAACGTAAACTTTTTTTCTTCATTTAAAAAACAGATTATCTTTATGTTTATATGCTTCAGGCTCTCCTGCTCCACAGAAAGGCTCTTCAGTTTCTGCACAGTCGGATCTTAGATGAACTTGTTGTGAAGTGATTAATAACTGCAGAACGATGGACTCCAAACAGTTTAAAAATCATCTTAGAATCCGTCCCTGCAGCATTATTGCTGATGTCTTTCCTCCTAGACATGGTGTTAACACACCTGATTCTGAGACCTTAATGAAGCAGATGTCTCGATTCGTTTCACTTCAGAAGTGAAAGACTGGACTTTCTTTGTCACAGGACTGTATGTGCGTCTGTGTGTGTGTGTGTGTGTGTGTGTGTGTGTTTCTCACCGCAGCATGAAGACACCGGAGAGATCTGGAGTGGGTACGAGTGGGAGGAGCTGACGGTCTGCTCTTCGTTTTCAGTGGTCACTTCGATCGTCTGGCAGACGTACGGCAGCTGCTCGCTGTTGATCACGTTGTCCTCACCCGAACTGTGAATGGCTTCATACAAACACGGGATTCACCACACACTCATCCGCTTCACGTGCAGAGCGAGTTTCCATCGAGGGTACGATGCCGACGCATCTAAAGCCTCATACCTGAGCCGCTGTCAGTCACACTGAGCTCCAACAATTCCTGCTTGAGCGTTTCAGGCTTCATGGAGTCCGCAGGTCCAGGAAAAGCTTCAGCAGTCCTGTCTGGGGACGGAGACGCCACCTAAACCACAGAAGAAGACAGAATTTACCACCAGCAGAGTCACTGCCACTTTCAGTCAAACCTGCTTGTACGGAGGTTATCAAACAGCCAACTGAGAGTCAAGCTGCTCCAAATAAAAACTTTCCAGGATACGACAAGATTTCTGCACAAGTTCAGGACAGTAAACACACATGTTAAACTAAAGGGAAATTTTTTTGTCTTTTCTGGGATTTTTGCTTAAAAATGAGGAATCCAAAAATAAAGGATTATTTTTCTGTCATTTGAAACTCTGTGTGAACCATCTTGGTATCAAAATGAAGCTAAAACTTGTGAGATTTCAGCAGAGGTGGAAGCGTTCATGCATTTTATAGTATTTAACTCCTTTAAAACGAGCTGCAGGAGACAGAAACCTCCAGAAAATCTTGAATCAGCATGTGGACATTATCTGCTCAGTTACAGAGGTTTTAGTAAAGAGATCGCTGGGTGGTCTCAGTGAGGTCCGCGTCCTCCAAGGACACACTACTCTGTCTTTGAACTCATCTCCAGCTCTTCTTCTGTAGTGGAGCGTTTCTTTAGGGGCGTCGTTTTATCCTAACGTGGCTAAAATGCAAGCAGGTGGATCTACATGAACATGGAAGCACAGTAAATACTTTCAGTAAATCTTCATGAGGAGGGATAAATCGCCTCATAACCTCGGCTAATTTTTACAACTAAACCTCCTTTTAATCATTGGATCCAGTAGAAATATGCTATCACCACCATGTTTACATCCATCCGACCAATCATCAACAGTAAAAAAAAAAAAATCAATTTATCGATTTTAATCGATTTAAATTAAACAAATCCAATATCGATTCATAAGACTTGGGGATCGATTTTTATGTCATAACGTGACCCTACTTTTGCATTCACTTACCAAGTCTCAGCGAGATCTTAGCATATACACACACACCTGGTTTCCTGTGTGGCCTCCGTCCAATCAGCTTCTCTTGCCGAGATGATGTCACGTTCAGATGTTTTCAATCACCGGTGTGGATTCATCTCTAAAGTCTTTTGCAGCGTATTACCGCTCACAATAGCAGCTAACACTAAACCCGCAGGCACTCATGTTAGCAGCTAACGAGCGCCGTCGCGTTCCACAACAGGAAGTTGTCATTCGAAATTGAATGGAAATCGGCTGCTGTGAATCAAAATGATTCAGGAGATTAGTGGCATATCCAGCCCTAGTAAGGAAGGAAAAATCTGTGACGCAGAATGGCCGACACGGTTCTTTGTCAAATCCATGTATTCTTCTCTCAAAGGACGCTGGGAAAAGTAGTTTTTCAGTAAATGAGGTTTAATCCTGGTGGATAGAAATTCAGAAGTGAAGCAGAATTCACTGGTTTCGTTGAATCTTGGTTCAAACTTAGCTTTGTGCCTTCGGTAGAGGCGTCATTTATCATTTATCTTGGGGTGAAAAGGTGGATCCATCACCAAACGCTGTTAACCTGCTCTTTTATTTGTTGTCCTAACTGTTTGGTGGAAATGGTTTTAATGAGCTTATAGTTGAGATTCTGACTTTCAGTGGATACCACATGCGTCCACTTGCGCTATTTCGGCAGGATCTGTTATTTACGAACAGATCTGATGTTACATGCTGTGAAACTGGATGTTAATTCCTTACTGGGTGGGTCAGGATTTATAATTCCTTATAATAACTTTTTTTATTATTATTTTACACATTGAGGTTTTGTAGTGTTTTTGTTGCAGCAGCTACTGGAGCGAAGTTGCAGAGATGGAAAAAACCAGTTGTAGTCACACAGCGAGCCTCTGAGCCGGTCTAGCATGCACCTCCGTCATGTGGGAACAAGATCCAGAGCAGCTAAACTCAGATAATGTGGCACTTTGCCAAAACAAGAGTGAGTAAAGTTACAAGAAGTGTTTTTCTCTGCTTTGGAACAAACTGCAGCTCCATTTCTCAGAAAACTATTTTAGTGATGACTAAAAGAAGCAGCCAGAAGAAAAACCTGTTATCTCACGCTGGTTTAATAATCAAACGTATCGCAACGAGGAAAAAACAAAAAACAAAAACAGCAAAAAGCTGCTTCTCTTCCCAAACCCCTCCTCGCATTCTGCTCCCATTGTTCCCTACCTCCTTGTTTCCTCTGGGCTTTCCCTCCTTGTCCAGCTTCTTCTTTCCTAAACGGGCCCACCGACACAGAGTCGTGTTAGAAAGCGATTTAAAGCAACTCAAGCATGTTCGTGCCGTTAATGTAGTGCTCACCTTTCTTCATGCTCCTCTCCGTGGATGAGAGCATTTTATAAACTCTGAAAGCGTTTGTTCCCTTTTTGATGCTTTTATCCTTTACTTCTTCGATGTCTGGCAGGCTGTTCATGGCACAGCGGAAATTAGCCTTCCATGTCTTTGGATCCGGACGGTCGACTCCTGGCTGGTATTTACCTACAGAAAAGGTTTAACACGTTACGAAGACTGGGTGAGTGCATACAAATGCTGTCTTGTCTTGTATTTGCTGGATTTGACTGGATTTTCAGTAAACTGTTGGGTTGCTGGAGTTGTTTTAGGCTCAGTTTATCATCTCTTATCATTTTTCTAACCTGTTTCAGAGCTGGAATCTTTCTCTGGCCCAGGGCAGATGCCACCGGTAAAAAAAAAAAAAAAAAGACTTTTCCAGCTTTAATGATAAACGAGGGTAAAAGTAAATCAATGAAAACATTATTCAAAATTATTTCCCTTTTTTTCCAGTCCCCTCAACTTCTCTGCCATCTTGGCCCTGGACAGAGACACAGATTCACCACAACATGTAATTAAAAGTGTGATAACCGAACAGGTCAGTGGGGGGCTCAAAGCCCTCCATGCTATAACCTTAAACAGGGCCTGAGCTGATGTGGTCTACATGTCAACAATAAATAAATAAAACAAGTATTTTTATAAATACAATAAAGACTTCATGAACCAGAAACTGTGTGATAATAAATCTAAATGCTCTGCAGAATAATTCAGCCTAGATTTGAACATCCTGAGTCTTGTAGTTTTTCAGCAGGACCTGGTCTAATGTGGTCAAAGTTCCCCAAACAAGCAGTGGAGCCAACAAGCTATTAAGTTTTCTGCTCTAGTGTATGTGCGGTCTACACATTAACCAGATCATTTTCCACGACTCGCTCATCTTCTGATTGGTCGGTAATGTGTGTGATTGAGAGCAAAACTGTGTTTCTCTCACACCACTGGAACAACACAAAACCCAGCTAGCCCCTGTTAGCGCATACATCAGGTTGTTTTATTTACATTCCACACTTTAAGCCCTGGATGAAGTAAATAAACTGTTGACCCTGATGTAAGCGGATCACACAGTCCTTCAAGTAAAATCTAAATGATTAGATTTTTGATTCTAATAAATAATGTGTAACATGGAGATAACTGTGGTTTACTGGTGTGATGGCAGGCAGGCAACCACACAGTTTATGGCTGATCTGAGCGTTACCAGTGTGTATGGCCCATCTCATGAAGAGCGGAGCATCTTTCTCCAGGTCCCAGCCGTGACGAGCGGCGTGCATCCACGGGATCTGGAAGATTCTCTTTTCCTGCAGACAGTTTGCAGTTTGTCAGCACCTGAACCGACAGCATCAGTGTGCATCTGTGAGCAAGCAGCAGGGGAAGCTTACTTTATTAACCCATTTCAGTCCTGGGATCTGACAGGAATTGATCTGTTCCTCCAGCCACGGCCGCATCCTCATTCTCTCTACTGGCATTGTGGCCTGTAAACACACACGATCACAAACAGGAAATTATATGCAGCTACATAACTGAGACCAAATTATAATTATCACATCTTCACACAAACAAAAAAGGATGCCGTTTTTAGAAGAAACTCTGCTAGATCAGTAGTGCCTCTAAGCACCGTCGCTTATAGTGTCAACACTGTCTCAGGAACAGTCGTGTGCAACTCTGGGGAAATGTTATGATGAATACCTTACCCTTTAGGTCAGTGGTCACCAACTCCGGTCCTTGACGTCTACCTTCCGGCAGGTCTTTCCCTGCCGCAACACACCTGACTCAAATCAATGGTTCATTAACAGGCTGGTGCAGCAGGGAAACACTAAAACCTGCAGGACGGTAGATCTCCAGGACCAGAGCTGGTGATCACTACCTTTAGCTGATCTATGGAGGTTTTCCAGCATTTCTATCCTGTCCAGGAGGTTTACAATCCAGCCACTAAATGTAGTTTTATTCAGAGACTCTATCAGGTAAATCCACAATGATCCATGATAACAGCATTATTTATCACATTTCACCATAAAAACATCACCATCACTACTATGTTGCTAAGAGACCTCTATTTAGACCTGGACATGATGATGAAGCCACTTCCTGTCAGACTTTCCACCAATCAGAGAGCTTAGATTGACGGTAACGTCCAATCAGGAGCAGCCAAAGATCAACCAGTGAGCAGAAAGTTCTATGTGTGTGTGAAAAGAAGAAAAATAATGCTCCTCTATGGCTGGAATAAAGCCAAGAAGACGTTTCTGATGCACGGTGGCGCCACAAAGCAGCTGAGCTGGAGTTGGTTTAGTGAGGATAGCAGGTAAATAGTAGCAGGAATAACTGGAAATGAGGAAAAAGTGGAAACATGGAAATAGTTTCTGTTGTGTGTTTGTTTCAATAACAATATTTTTTTCTCCTGAAAGACTTGAGAGAACGATGAGATGAGAAAAGGTTTGGTCACTGTTGATCTGTGTGTTATTTCTACAAAGTTCTGTTAGTAATAAATTCTGCTTTCTTCTTCTGGTCGGCCTTTATGCTGCTACATCTATTCATACATTCATTTTACATCATTTTAGCCTCATAATCTGACAGCTGAGAAACATCATGTCTGATGCTGACTGGGATTAAAAGAGTTGAACTCCTACATGTAGTTTTACAAAAAATAAATAAATAAAAAAAACAGGCGGGCCAGAAATAGAAAGAAATGGCTTGGTGTTTTTAAGGGTTAAACAGGCAGCATCCAGAGAGGAAGCAGCCACTTAAAGTTACTTTTCACACAAACAATAGAGAATCTAAAACTTTCTATTGAATAATAAAGATAAGGCTTCGGTTGTTTAACATGTGCTGTAACAGATACCATAAAACAGAGCTCACAAATAAAATGTCACTGCCTCTCCCTGCGATCATGCACCATGTCCAGCCTCTGCTGAAGGAAATTAAAGCTGACAGTTTGATTTTAAAACAAAAAAACAGGAGAAAACTGTAAAAAAAAAAAAAAAAAAACACACACACACACAACAAGAAAAAACTAAAGGTAAATTTGGCTGCATGCTTTTAATTTCCGTGCCAAGTTACGATCCTGGCAGTGATATGATCAAAGTTCGGTGGCCTGACACTCCCTGCTGCACATCAGTGTGCCAACACACTCCCAAGCAGGTCAAACCAGGTGACACTGCACGGCTTAAACACTAAATACCAGTTTTATACGTTTAGACGCCTAAAACATCCACCTGCATCCACCTGGCTGTTCGAACACTGCAAACCCACAAGATGACACCTGTACAACATCATACACGTGATATAACTTTTATTTCAAAGCAGGTGGTGGCCTCTTCTTCCTGACTGCTCACAATAAAAGCAGAGAAATACAAAAACTTCAAATGAGATAAAGTGAATAAGAATGTGTGCACGACAGAAAAACCCTCAGTTAAAACCACAACATGCTGCACTGGGACTTTACATTGATGAAATATTATAGCTGCATTGCTTTTGTTCAGAAATGACCTTTGTTCTGCTTACTAGCATCCAGTCTAAAATAAGCACTTCCTTTCTTCAATGTTCACCAAATACCTTTATATCCTGAAAACAAGATATGTTAGGAGTAACATGTTTAAAATTATACAGTATTTCTATGTGAATCCATACAGGAAACCCTCATCGATGACAAGCTGGTTAGATTCTCTTAAATACTGAAAAGAGTTAAAACGTTAACGTGATGAAACAACATCAAGCTCGTGTTAGCAAATATGGTTAAAGTTTGCTTCGTAGCCACGTTAGCGCGGTGTCTTTGTGGTGATAAACATGATTTTCTTTAGGAGTAAAGTTTGATCTCGCGGTGCAGGCACGAGTCAAAAATTAACCGCGGTTTGTTTGCCTTGTCCCTGGCCGCGCGCTGTCCCAAAAACAACAACGCCAAAAGCGAAAACAAATCCCCGGACCTCGTCAACAAGGGTAAAAACTACACAAGTAGTTTCACTTACAGCGCGAGCTTGTGATCTGTCATGTCGCCCAGTAGGAAGTCAGTGAGTGTGCCGTGTGAGCGCGAGCCAGCACCGTTAATATGCGGAAATCAAACATTACCTGCTCAGTTCGGACGGCCTTACTGCCTCACACCGCTGCTGCTGTCCGGGTCGCGAGCGCGGCCAAAGTTGGATAAGTCAGAGGTTTAAAGTGGAAAAAGGGGGCGAGGATGGCCGTCGTTTATTTCTGTTTCTGCATTCAGACCGAAAGCAAAACAACGGCTGCTTCGGGAAGTAAGGGCTCGAGCTGGAAATCCCCCTCCAGCTCTCGTGCTCTCGCTTCGGTCGCTCTCGAGCCAACGTGGGGAAGTCTAGTTGGCAGCGTGCGCGCTCCCCTGAAAAAACGAAACAATGCGAAGAGGAACCACTCTTTTACCTTTTTAAATTTCTTTTTAAGAAAATACATAACCACACAAACTAATGTAAAGTTTGCTCTATAAAAATAATTAAAAATACAATGAAATGTTTCAAGGCTCCCCATATTATATATATATATATATATATATATATATATATATATATATATATATATATATATATATATATATATATATATATATATATATACTTCCCTATTGAATCCCATGGCAAAGTGACCCCAAACTTTTGAACGGTAGTGCATCTATATATATATATATAGAATAGAATAGAATAGAAATACTTTATTAATCCCTGTGGAGAGTCCTCAGGGAAATTTGGGTACCAGCAGCAATACAACAAAGCAGGATAAACACAAGATATAATATATACAGGTATAAAGTAAAATAGAGGCAATAAGGTGCAAGAAATATACATATCCATTATCTTAACCACTTAGGCCATTTCTGGGTTGCGGTTAAGCTGGAGCCTATTCCAGCATTTTAGCAGGTGAGAGGCAGGTACACCCTGGACAGGTCACCAGTCTGTCGCAGGGCCAACACAGATATGGACAAACAACCATTCACACACACACACTCACTGATAGGGAGATTTTAAAATAACCAATTTACCTAACAGGCATGTCTTTGGACGGTGGGAGGAAGCCGGAGAGAACTCATGCATACACGGGGAGATCATGCAAACTCCCTCAAGGTTCAAACCTCCCCCAGCCAAGGCTTGAACCTGCAACCTTCTTACTGTGAGGGTGCGGTGCTAACCACCACACCACCGTGCAGCTCTATATATATATGTATCCCTGCTCCAACACATCCGAGGAACTGATTATGGACACCCCTGATCTGTTCTAAGTCATAATGATTATTATATCTTTAATATCTTTAAATATTAATATTTTAAGATATTAATTTCTTGCTAGCCCACCTACCACTTTCAGCTATGAGCTGTATGAGTTATGTAACTATTTTTATCAGCATTTCTTGTAATGATTAATAAATCAAATCTAAACTGTCCACCTCACAACTCAAATCAAAGTAAACTCGAGTTTTTTCAGAGTCATCCCTCAGTATTCATAGACGATCTTTGGGCAGGATTTCATTTTCACTTCCTCCCCCTCGTGCAGCCACCAAGCCCTTTCTACTTGTCTGCAGCTAGAAACGAAACCAGAAATTTCACACAAGTGTGTGTTTCTGTGCGCAGCACCTGCAGTTGTTGGAAAACAGAAATTTTGACTTTATTTCCTTTGCGTGGAACTGATGAAAGTTACAGTTGAAGGGGTAAAAAAAACTTCATCCACTAAGTTTCATTTAAGGTTAATCAAAACTAAATGGAGCGCATCACATGCACATGTTTACAAGGTTAAACATAAACGCACCATTTCTTAAAAAATAATCACATATACACATATGTTGAAATAATTTATAGTTTTACAATCCTTCATTTTTCTTCTCTAAGATCATTGATTCTGCACATTTTCTTCCGGTGAGTGCTGTTCATCCCAGGCTGTACTTACCTAGTTGTGTTACCTGGTTAGGACCAGAGGTATTAATATTTCTGTTCATTCTGAGGTTCTTGTTTTGGCCCATAAGTCTGGGTGCCCTAGTCTTTCTATGTGTCAGAGAGGAGCTTTCCTCTGCTTTCCCAGCATCACCTTTCTGTTCTTGTATTTGTGTTCTCTTTGTTGGAAACAGGAAGGCTGAGGGCGTGTAGCCCCCAGTGACAGAAATGGGCAGAAATTCATGGTTAAATGTGAAAATTCAATTTCTCAACTGTTAAAAAAAAGAAAAAAACTTGATGGTAAATGGTCTGTATCTATCAAATTCTTAGAGACAAAATGCTAAATTTAGTCACTATTAAGTTAAATCATATCAATGAGACGATGTTTACGATCACATTGTTTCTTTCTAACCAAATTTGAGATGTGAAAACCAGTCCTCCCAGTCCAGTCCTCCCAGTCCATTTAACACACACAGCTAAAAGTATTTACCTCAGTACAAGAAAAACTCTTCACATTGGAAGATTCTGACTAAAATCTAGTTGAAAAATCTGCTAGTAAGATTTCCCAACAAAAGAAAAATATCTGGATCAGGGATCTTCAATCCGGGTCCTGGAGGGCTGGTGTCCTGCAGGTTGTAGAAGTTTCCCTGCTACAACTCACCTGACTCTAATTCTCTCTGCACATTATCTCTGGTTAATACGGAAGCTGAGAGCAGCAGGTTTTTACCTGTTATTCTGATTTTAATTATCTCTAGATAAGAGTAAATATTCACGTTACACCGAGATAACGAGGACCATTTTCAGGTGATAACGTGGTCTCAAAAGTAAGTGTGTGACACCTGATCTAAACAGGAATGAACAAACATGACAGCTGGTGGGAGGGGCTACAGTCATGGTATGGGATTATGTGAATGAGTGATGGTTGAACTTACCAGTCAGACATTTTCAGCCTTTCTTAGACTTGATAGAAGTATTGATCAGTGATGGATGCTGCTCGATGTGACGTCTGCATCCTGTACTGAGGCATCCCAGCACCAACACTCACAGCCCTGCAGAGCTCCTTCAGAGACAGACTGCTGCATCTGAAGCATGAAGGAGCTCCGTGATTCTCCCAGTACACACACTCAATAAAATCCAATGTAGTTTATTTAAATACATACTTAATATACCTTATTTTTACAATTCTTATATATTAACAACAAGTAGGTTTCCGGGGTAACCTATGTGGTTCTCCCCCTGTATGCGTGGGTTCTCTCCCAGCTTCCTCCCACAGTCCAAACACATGCTTGTTGGGCTGATTTGAGTCTCTAAACTCTCTCTGGGAGTGACTGATCGAATGTTTGTCTCTCTGTGTTGGTTCTGTGATGGACCAGGAGCAGCTCCAGTCCCCTCACAACTCTGCATCTGAATAATCTGTTATTTATAATTCATCTCGTTAACTTTGTGTTTTCGAGATAACGAGATAACTGATCCTGTTATCACGAGAAAACAGTGTAACATAAAACATTCAAGCCTGGCCGCTCTCGGCTTCCGTAGGTTAAAGGAGAAATTAAGATATTTAGTAACTGGAGTCCATATTTTTCTAAATAAAGCAACAAGGCTGGAAACTAGTATTTCACTTGTTTAAAGATACTTCTACTTGTCTAAAGCCTTACCAGAAAAATCTGAGCAAATGTGATTATACTGCACTGGCTGATTATTTCACTTGACTATAGTCTGGATTTTTATTTTATTTATTTTATTCTGGTGTGTGATGTGGTCTTGTCTGCAGCTGCAGGGCCTGGACACCCACCATGAAGTCCTCTCCTCTGGATGCCAACATGTTGCAGAGAGAAGTCGACAGCACAGAGGACGATGACATCAGACTTAAAGCACCAAGAGAGCCGAGCAGAAACAGAGGCCTGAATCAGATGAAGCAACACTTTAAAGAACGTTGGGCCAAATTTCTCCATGTCAATTTAAGAGACTGATAATATGACGGAGAGAGAGGGTTGATCTACAAGCTACTGAATCACAGGACCAACCCTGGTGTGGTAAATAATGACTGTATAATGTATCATGTGTTGTTCATCTGAGGTTGTGAAACACTGATCCTGAATGTCTGGAAAGGAGCCATGTTTGAGAAGAGCACCAGGGGTTAAATTAAAGCACATTTTCACATCCTGGAACAATGAAGTTCTGATTCACAGAAGTCCCGCTGAACGTGTCTTAGCGTGTCTCTGGCACCCTCTAGTGGTGGATATTTACATTACAGACCCACTCTGGTTATAATTCTGATCATTACTGACAATTCAGAGCAAAAAACAACAAAACTTTAAGTAAGAACCAAATTTTCAGACCCTTGTGTGAGATTAAACAATTTAAACCAAATTTTGGTCCAGAAAACTAGCACAATCAGAAATCTAAGCACCCTCAGTTCATTTTGCTTTCCTGCAGTGGGAATAAATATTTATAAAGGAGTAAACGTCAACCTCACTCATACAGCCTCATTTTGTTCTGCTTCACGTCATCAGACTTGGTCTTTGCAGAATTAATGTTCCCATATTGTTCTATGATCTGATGGAGGTTTAGAGCTGCAGCTACATAGTTCCAGATATTCAGATTGAAAGTATCTGGGTTTTTGGAAAGAGTCTGAAACCTTTTTTGTTTGTGCCATCTTCATTGATTCTTCACCAGAAACACATATACTGATATTTACACATCTAACCCTTTGCTATGACTCCATAAGTATTCAAATAGACCTTGTGGTTGCAAAGCCTGGATCTGCCACCCAAGTAAAAACCTGGACCATATGCAGTATAAAATGATAGGTTTCATGTTTTCACAATAAAACTATTACGCTAGAACGAGGGCTGTAAATGATTAAAACTGTTAATCAGATTAATCACAGCTTAAAAATAATCATTATTAATCATAACTGCAGTGAGAAATGCTGCTCTCTATGAGATGCAGAAATCAACTTAACCCACAAACACTAGTTAAGAGACAACCTTCATCAGGGGAATTATTTCTGCAGTGGATCCTGTATGACAAGGATCCAGATGGAAAGAGATCACGGATGCATTGTGTCGCATATTTCAATGTAAGATATGAAGTCGTTTATATGGTGGAAGAGCTATGACATTATATGCTTTATTTTTGCTAGCATTCATCTATATAAACAAATGAATGTTTTAATAAGTTTATTTATGTTTTGTAAAAGAAAAGGAAAAAAAATCGATTAAAATCGGAAATCGGATTTGGTTATAAAAAATCGGAGATTTTATTTTTAGGCCATATCGCACAGCCCTAGAGCAAACCAATGCTTTAATGTTAGCTGACCAGTACTTGGGTAAACGTCAGATGTCCAAGGGTCAGTAAACGCAGCATGTAATGTTCTTCTGTTCTGCATCATCTCTAAATCATAATGCAGTTCATACATCATCTCATTAACCGTCTCCATGGTGATAATTTCTGTAATAAAACCAGCAGATGTGACGACTGAAGTTAAACAGCCATCATTGATGAAAAAACTGATGATGTGGATAAAAACAGCTTTTTCTTTTTATCACTGAAGTGAGTGTTTGTGCAGCCGTGATAAAAGTCCTACAGCAGCTTCACCCAAAGCAAACACCTACTGGTAAAAGTATCAATATTTCACCGGCTGTTTTACTAGTTTTCCTTCACTTTTCTACATTAGATGATCACTTATGTTATAATAATCAATTTAATATTTCATAAAATCTAGACCTAAAAAAAGGTCTCATTTGTGCCCCCCCTTTTCCTGATCAGTGCTCCTGCCTGGCCCCCATCAAAACTTCTCTAGACCCGCCCCTGCACAGCTGAAATACAAGTCCTGTAAGAGAAGGTCCTGCCAAAAACAACACTTTGGAGTAAATATGTGTCGCTGTGAACCACAAACTGCTAGTTTCCTAGTTAGCTGATTTCAGCTTGTTAGGGACCTGCAAAAGTTACACGATTGAATAAGAGCAAGACAATCAGCTTTAATCCATTTGTGATTTATAACATGAGATCAGTAATGTGGTGACAAAGGATAAAACCAAAGCTTTAACTATGGCCTGACACTGTGTGATCTAACTTGCATCATTAAGTCCGTAATAAAGTTTAATACATTTTATGCTGCATGACTGCATCAGAAAGACCATCAGCAGGTATTACTTGCTGGTTCAGCTCAGTAGATGATGATCCTGCCTCCTCTCAGTCCACAGTTAATCTGACAGAAGCAGATTTATTCCCTGGTTCTATAAACAAGGTGCTGGCATAGTTTGGGTTAAAAAAGTGAAGTAAAACTCTTCACATACAAAGATGTGTGATTACTTTCATTTTAAGACTAATCGTGTTCATCCTGATGGGAGTGCTGCTCCTCCTGGATGAAGATCTAAATAAATCTAAATATCTGAACAAAAGGTGCCACATCCCTCCAAGAAAATCTCCAACAACCCTGTAATATTCATGCAAAAAACACAGTGAAGCTGTTCCAGAAAAACTAAACAGATATTCCCGGGAATCTGTGCGAACACCTGCTGAGGTTTCTTCTGTCACACATTAAAACACATGATCAAATCCTCTGAAATCTCACGGCTCTGTTCCGCGTTACTCCAGAGATATCTGTGGAGTTTGAGCTCATTTTTTAACTTTCTACTGTTAAACATTAATTACGTAACACACCTATGAAGGTAATCATCTGAGTCAGGTGTGGCTCAGTCTGCCTACAGGTGAGCAGTCTCTAGTGGGGAAAGTAGAAGTCTTTGGTCAACATGGAGACGATGGAGGGGATCTGCTTCTTCTGGTTAAATCCAGGCATATTGCTAGACGACTCAAAATGCAGCGCCACCTTCCTGTTGACTCGGGTCAGAATCTGCATGAGCTCCAGCTTCCCTCTGTGGGCTTCCAGCACGCCACACAGCGACTGTATGAACCAGGAGCCGTTCACCGTGTTTCTCCAGGAGTAGTAGCCTGCAGGTGGAGCAACAGTTTACCACCCAAACACGACAACAGGAAGGCAGGAACATGGACGGGAGTGTTGGCTGCTTACCTGGAGCGGTAGAGTAGCAGTACAAGCAGTCCGCCTCCACGGGAATCCGCTCCGATATTTCCTCTCCTCTGCTGTCAGTCTCTATTCCGTCATCTAGCTCCACCCCACGGCATGCCTGGAGGAGACAAGACATCCAGCTGTCGTCTACATCACTTCAACCCTGCAGCTACAACCCTCATCACAAAAAAGTTAAATATAAATAAAAACAGAATGCAATGATTTCCAGAATCTCATCAACCATATTTTATTCCCAGTAGAAGATAAAAACATGTCAGAGGATGAAACGGAGACGTTTCACCGTGTGATGAAAATATGAGCTGATAGTGAATCTGATGCAGCAACATGTCTGGAAAAAGCTGGAACAGGAGCAACAAAAGGCTGGAAAAGTACCTGGTACAAACCAGAAACACCTGGAGGAGCATTGGACAACTAACCAGGTTACCTGGCAACAGGTCAGTAACATGACTGGTATAAAAGGAGCATTTCAGAGAGGCAGAGTCTCTCAGATGGAAAGATGGACAGAGCTTCACCAATCTGAGACAAACTGTGGAACAATTTCAGAAAAAGGGAATGTGTGAAGCCTTTGACTCCCACCATCTACAGTGTAGAATAACATCAAAAGATTCTGAGAATCAGGAGGAATCTCTGTACACAGGGGATTATGTTTCTGTTTTATGTTTTGTTTTTTTTTTAATTCGTGCGTTTAATAATGTCCTTTGGCTTTTTACTCTTTTACTGCTCTCATAGCAGATTTTTTTACGGTTATATTATGACTGCGAAGCAAAATCCTAAAATTTCATAAAACTTCCACTGTGACTACATCTAACCTGTAAAAGTTGACTGTAAAGGTGTTATCTTGTCTGAGTTATAGGGCTCCTGTGGGGAAAATCTGCTAGTTTTTTTTTTTTAAAGACTGTAATGAATTACTACCAAAAGCCATAGCACATTATTCAAAACTGAGCTGCATGTTTTGATGTATTTGTTTTGTGTGGATTTCAAGTCCTTGAGATCTGCTATCCTGGAGCTTTTAGATGCAACTCTTCTCCTAAACGCCTGAATCAAACAGCTCCATTCCCTCATCACGTCATTCGGCTCTGCAGACGTCTGGTAACGAGCCATTCGTTTGACTCAGGCGTGTCGGAGAAGGGTTGCATCTAAAAGTTGCAGGATAGTAGATCTTGAGGACTGGACTTGGCACCCTGATCTAAATTCATGATGAAAACGGAAGATATTTCATATACAAGCCTGGCTGACAGTAATCTGTGCGCCTTCAAGCCTTCTGTTCATGCAACCAGAATAATCCGTTGTTCTGGGTAAGAACCGAGAATAAAAGTATGACTGATCGAAAGCACGAGTGTTTGTGGGTAACTGACCTGTATGAAGAAGAGTTTTGGTTTCCCCACCAGACTTTTACAGGCTTTTCCTTTAAAACATCTGATAAGGGTTTCAAACTTCTCTAAGCCGTCGGTGCCGTATATCACCCCCTCGTCTCCGTGGCTCAACAACACACACACAAAGGAAGCACTCTGACTGTGGTCCTCTGCAGATACTAAAGACACACGAGGAACAGGAAGCAAAGTAGAAATGTTAGAAAACCATTTAAATTCCACTGTAAGACAACCAAGCAGGTAAAATAATCGACTGGATGTTTTCACTGCTCACGTGACTGAGTTCAGATAGTTAACTGATGCAGTCGAGGCGGTTTAACAGGACAGGGAGGATTTTTTTCACCACTCAAAAAATATTACCGCTTATCAACAGCCTTGTCATCTGAGCCACAGTCTGGTCATTGTACAGTCTGGTTTTATATCCCAGGACGTTGAAGGTCCTCATCACAAAAGCAGCATCAACATCCGTCCCGTTACGTGTGGACATGCCTGGAGAAACAAGTAGAAATGGAGAAAATGTTAATCTTAGGAGGCAGAATGAGATCCTGCAGTCCAGATTATGTTAGCAGACAGCAGGAAGCAGCGATGCTAACATGTAGCATAGCAACATGAGGGAGAAACTCAGCTAAAAGACTCCACCAAGCATCGACATCCAAACCAAACACAGTTCAAACCCCAGCAGTTGTATGTGAATGTAGAAACCAGGAGAACATCTCTGTCCACTTCAGAGCTTCTTCAGAGGTTTTATAGTGAAGGATTCTCTCTTCCTATCAGAGACCATGTTGGGCTTCACGTCTTTCTGGATCCTCATGGTGTTTCTAAGATGAATGTGGGGCTATCCCTGGATCCTCCTGACTGACCATTGATAGAGGTGTTCATTTTCATCATCATCATCATCATCATCATCATCATCATCATCATCAGCCGATGGCTTCCTGAGATATTTACCTGCGTAACACCTCTATTTAACACCTGGAAACCTGCTCAGCTTCACTTTTTACCTTCTACTGTAGCACAGCTCCTCATCAGATATTACTTTACTCATTCCTAGATGAACTGACTGGAGGCAGAAATAATAAGCCTCGCCAAGAAGAGGTTAACAATGAAAGTGTTTTACTCCGCTGCCACCAGATGTCACTGCTTCAGGAGAAATCCATAAAAAAAAAAAAAGGTTAGTCCTTGCAAATGAATTAAAATCAGCTCTAAGAGCTAACACAGTCTTTAAAAGACATCTGAAGAAATTAGCTACATTAAATAAACTGTAATAATTTAGCTCAGCTTTGAGTTTTAAACCAAAAAGGCTGAGGAATTCACACATATGGTATTTATCTGGATCATATTTGTACTCCACATGCGGAGTCAGAGGCTTCGTTCGTGCACATGGTTAAAGGTCAACATGCACAGGACTGAACCAGGTAGGAGGTGTTGGCCGACTCCACCCGTCTGGAACAAAAACACATGTGTGCTGGTGATGTGCTGAACGGGCGGAGTTACCGGTGCTCCGGTGGAAGTTCTTGTTGTTGATTATCAGGCAGGTTCCCATGCTGGGGTAGTCCACGCTGTAGCGGTAAGGGTCCGGCCCAGTCCTGCCAGGGGCTGAGTCCGTTTCCTCAGCTGGTGCCGCCTTCCTCTCTGATCTAAAAACAGGCACGAACACGTGTCAGGTGAACCAGAAGAACCTGTTCAGCAACATCCTGGTTCCCTAACTGACTGGTTAACTGCACGCATCTCACACAGGTGTCATTTCTGGAACACCTCATTATCAAGGAGCAGCAAAATGGTAAAAGGTCTGTACTTATCTAGCAGTTTTTACCCGAAGCGCTTTACATGTACGTCACATTCACACACACATTCACACACTGATGGCGGAAGCTGCCATGCAAGGCGCTCAACCACGACGCATCAGGAGCAATTAGGGGTTCGGTGTCTTGCTCAGGGACACCTCGACATGAGCTCGACAGGCTGGGATCGAACCGGCAACCCTTGGGCTGCAGGACAACCGCTCTACCCACTGAGCCATGCCAAGCCATGAGCAGCATTATGATAACTGGACTTTACACTGTCAGTCAACTGTTTCTTGCATCGAGCAGGTTTCAGACAAAAAGTTCGATGTTTTCTGGGAAAAATAACGACTTTAAACTATGACCTGATTTTATGTGTTAGATTAGCATCTTTGTAATTCTCCTGTTTGCTGTCCTTCACCTGCCGTGGCTTTAAATAATACCAAAAACAACACAGACGGGTTTAAGTTCATCCCCCTGTGAGGGTCAGATAGGCAGCGGTCCACAGTAATCACCTCTTGTGAGAGAATCCGAAGGCATCTGGAAAGTCCTCGCCACCCTGAGCCTCGCCGTCAGCCATGTTCCTGCTGATGTTGATTAAAGAAATAAAGAAAACAGATACATTTATTAAAAGATCATAATTAATGACATTCCTTTATTTCCAGGAATATCATTTGCTTTCCAACTATTAATGTCAAATATTCTAATCGAATATTTATTTATAAAAAAAATCAAAATAGCCTCAGAACTTCTTCATGTAAAGTAATTTAACAAAGAACAACAGATCTATAACATCTGGTAACCTGTGGAACAGAAAACGGCTAAATAAAGATCTAATATAATTAAATAAACAAAAAAATAAAATGAAAACAACGTAAATTACAAATAAATTAAAAAATAAATAAATAAGAAATATATAAAATAAAACGCCCACCATGTGGATGTAACTGAGATTTAATTCTATATTACAGTGATACGTCTACAGAATCCGTTTCAGCTGGAAAGAAGTTTTTCAACCGTAAACGATGCAGGAGCAGCTTCAGAGCTAAACAACCACGTTGGACACGTCTGTTTTCAGAGGGACCGAAAACTGATCTGCAGCAAGCAGCCGGCAAAGAGACAGCCGACTTTAACAAACCCGGCGGGGGAGCCGACTTTAACAAACCCGGCGGGGGAGCCGACTTTAACAAACCCGGCGGGGGAGCCGACTTTAACTAAAACCGGCGGGGGAGCCGACTTTAATAAACCCGGCGGGGGAGCCGACTTTAACTAAAACCCGCGGGGGAGCCGACTTTAACTAAAACCGGCGGGGGAGCCGACTTTAACAAACCCGGCGGGGGAGCCGACTTTAACAAACCCGGCGGGAGAGCCGACTTTAACTAAAACCGGCGGGGGGAGCCGACTTTAACAAACCCGGCGGGAGAGCCGACTTTAACTAAAACCGGCGGGGGGAGCCGACTTTAACAAACCCGGCGGGGGAGCCGACTTTAACAAACCTGGCGGGGGAGCCGACTTTAACTAAAACCGGCGGGGGGAGCCGACTTTAACAAAAACCGGCGGGGGGAGCCGACTTTAACAAAAACCGGCGGGGGAGCCTAGATTCTATGTAGATGTGGATCTATGTGGATAGAGGCGTCTTCTTTTTTTTTTTAAAAAAAAGAGCTGAATATCAAAATACTTCTATAAAAGCTTCATCTTTATAAGAAGCATTTTAATTATAATTTTAAGTTACATGAGAAACTAAAAAAACTAGAATATGGTGCAAAACTTCATTTATTTCAGTAACTGAACTTAAAAAGGTAAAACTAATATATTATATGGATGTATTACAAGCAAAGTGAGATATTTTAAGCATTTATTTGTTATAATTGTTATGATTATGGCTTCCAGCTTATAAAAACCCAAAAATCTAAGCGACACGTTAAGGTTTGCTGTGTGCTTCAGGAGGCTCGGTTGCAGTGCCGTGGTTTTGTCCAGTGCATTAGGTTGGTGTGCAGTTTTGCCTTGTGCAGGGGTGTAAAACTCAAACACACAACGGGCCAAACTGAAAAAAACTGGAACAAGTTGAAGGTCGGACTGGTGCAATGTTTATTTAAAACCTCTTTTAATATTACCGTTCTATACACAATGAACCTGGAACTAACAGAGCCTGTTAGTTATGGCCTATAAAACAACATTTATCTTTAAATAAATGAAAAAAGTTTGTTCAACACTGCTGCATTTATTTCTTATGGCTCTATTTGCATTTTGGTTTTTCAGAGGAATTTCAAGGGAAAACATTTTCTACAGGCAAACAGCCAAAAATAATTTCCTCGTTTGGAAATCAAATGCCCTGAAATAGCAAGAGAAAGGATGCAAATAATTAAACTGCTTTAACATAGGTGCGTGTGTGTGTGTGTGTGTGTATGGAAACTAATACAGCTGTCAACCAGTGAAGCCACAAAATGAACTCAGATGAGTAATTTTTCTGCCACCAAGGTGAGCAGCTCCACCAGGCTGCTAGAGAACAAGCGGGTACGCGCTCGAGGACCGTGATTGACGCACCAACGTACTAGCAGTGCATTCTGGGACTTGTAGTGTTATAGTGGTAGTTGTAGCGCTCTATCAGCAGGTCAGCTCTAATAGTGATTAGATATTATCATGCGGGTCAAAAATACCTCCTTCACGGCCCGGATGTGACCCGCGGGCCTTGAGTTTGACACATGCGGCCTTGCGGTTCCTTAACTGAAGTTCACTGATAGCAGCACGTGCGTTGATCCTAATAAACAACCTCCAGGAGCGGAGCTTCTACCGTGACTGTCTTAATTAATAAAGCTGGAGTGTTACAGTGTATCATAGAAATGGGGCAGGGCTATACAAGTTTATACTTCTGCCAACTCCTTTTCAGACATGAAATGTGAAGATGTAAATATTATAAATGAAAGAACATGTCTGAAATAAACTTTGAAGTGAAATGGTTATTTATCTGATTCTCTCATTCTTGGCTTCATCTTTTATGCCATTAAATGACTCTTTAATTACAATATTTATCCTCTGTAGAACAACTCAGCCCATATCTGAACATAAGTTTTGCAGTTTTTCTTTCCGGTCTAATGTGTTCTAGACACGTCGTTTTATTTAGTTCAGTATAAATGCATCACGTTTCCCAGAAGACTCAAACTGAAACTTCACTGACCACACAGGCAATTTTTTACTGCTTCACTTTTCGGGAAACATGAGCCACAACACAGAAATAATCCAGCCTTTTACTAAAATAAGCCACCTTTAATCTGTAAATACACGCAATTATCCTGTCAGACTGACATTAAGCGTTTGATCCTGTTTCAGAGCAGCAGTTACAGGACGGAGTCCTACCTGTACCTGCTAACTTAGTGGAGGTGAACTCACTTCCTATGGCTAAAAGTTACCCGTGAGTGAATAATGAGGTCTTTAAAGACTTTTTCACATCTCAACAAATAGCTTTGGGGAAAATAAGCCTCCTGCTTGTCTTTATCAGACAACTTTTCTGTCTCGGGTGTTGTCTTTGGTTTGCTAACGACAGCAGAATAAACACTGAATACCAAGCTAACCTGTTAATTAGCCGGGGGGTAAAAAACACGAAAACCTCCACGAGACCATAAATGTAAAAAATAAATAAAAATCACACAAACAACCGTAAACGTACCTTTCTAGGAGATGCGTTGTAGAAACACGTTAACAACTGGTTTTGTCTTAATGGAAAGACAAGGAAATGTCTTATCATTCAAAGTACAAGTTAAACTTTCAGCCAATCAGGAACGTGATTTTAATGTGGTGGGACGGGCCACGGCAGCTGATTGGCTAAGGCTCTCTACCTGCCGGGCATTGACCAATCCCTTAACGTGTCAGTACAGTTCAGGAACTTGACTTAAAACGCAACTTGTCAAGTTTGATCTTTTTTACTAGTCGCTCTACTACTGTTACTTTTTCTTTTGTGGAAGAGAACATACAAAAGAAAACATGTATGAATTTATTAAACATATCTTTGTCAAGAAAAAGTAGCATAAGCATTACTCAGAAGATTACGTTTCTGATAAATGAGTGTTTGATGGGACAATGGGGTAAAAGCATTTTATTTCTGAGTCCAATTTTTCTTCTGTCTCTTTCCCAGCTGGTTATTGATCCCACTCGGCTGAAGCTCCGTCGTCTGAATAAGCTTCGTCTCCAACAGCAGAGCTGGTAAGCTGGGTGCTCCATACTGCATGAAAGGAGGGGGCACATTAATTCAGCTCCTAAAAAGCATCAGCTGTTCAGTCAACAACGATAGTTCATCTTTCTAAACATGGATCTGTGATCAGGATACTCCTATTATATCAGAGTAAGATCGTTTCTGTTTTTCTGTCTGTACCGTTTCTTTCTCAATGGGGTTGCTGCATCGGTGGTCCAGATATTGTCTGTTGAGCTCCCTGATGTCATGGAGGAAGGCCCGGCCTTGTCTCAGATCAGCTATTCTTTGCTGAAGTTCAGCTTTCTCCTTCTGCAGCAGCCACACCTGCCTTTCTGCCCTGATGGAGCGAAAACACACAATTCAGTCGTCCCAAGTGCATGGACGTAAAGCACTTCACACTTTCTCCACAGATTATTTCACCCAAAACACAAAACACAACCAGATATCAGAGTTTCTTCTCACCTCATCAGCTCATGCTTGGCATCCAGAAGCCTCTGTGTTTTTTTGTGGATAAGGGAACCCACCTGAGTCACACAACACAATGCAACTGCATTAACCGTTCTGGGAGGTTTCACTCTGAGAATCAGTCAAGTTTCATGTACTTTTAAAAGTTTGCATTTAAAGGCTTTTAGTCCTTTCATTGTCTGATTACGTGATGTTACTGCAATTATCCTCATTTTTAGGACAGATGTCCCAGTAAAGTGTAACTACACCCCTTACTTTCTGTGTAACTACACCCATTGCCAAATATAAATAATCCCTGAAACTGCAGGGTTGGGGTGGGAGGTGTGGCTTGATCAGGGGGTGGAGAGTGGGCGGGTCGGGATGCCCAGGCAGAAATGATTGACAGATAGCAGCTCAGCTCACTAAGGTGAAAAGCGAGATTTACAAAGCAGCTACACCACAGAGCGTCTTTGAGGTGGAAGACTTCCCCTCCTGAATCTCCTCAGCTCCACAAGAACCAGGTGGTCCTGTACGTATCAGTCTGAGCCGTTAGCGCTGTTAGCTGTTAGCTGCCTGTCAGCAGCTCTGGAAAGCTGTGGAGACTCGCGGCAGGTTGTTGCAGCTGCAGGAAGAGCTGCAGGAAGTTGCTGCTGCTACGATTTGAGCTGCTGTCTGTCGCCAGATGAGGATCAGCAGGTAAAGAATAAAGTCTGGTGTTACTTTTACACCCTCAGCAGCACAAATCTGTCCCATCAGAAACTCTGTGGAAGAACAGAAGTCTGAAATTAGCAGATCTACACCAGATAAGCTCACATCCGTTCATATGCGTTGGTGGGCGTGGCTTTCTATACCTGTAAGCCGAAGACCCGCCTGCCTGCATCTGGAGGGAGGGGCTGTGTGGTTTTTAAATTTTCTCCTGATGTAGATAACTTCTCTGTGTCATGACAAACGTAGCCTGGTTTTACCCTGTACAGCAGAGGTCCCCAGCCCTGGTCCTCAAAGCCACTATGCTGAAGGTCTTAGACGTCTCACCTGATTCAAAGGAATGGCTCATTAGCAGACTTGTGCAGAGCTTGTCAGAGAACCATTTAATTTAAATCAGGTGTGTTGCACATCTACGATCTGCAGGATAGTGGGCCATGAGGACCAGGGTTGGGGACCTCTGCTGTAGAGGACATTATGAGCCATTTTTACCCACAAAATCACGTTTTTAAAATAATAAATAATATTAAATAATAATAATAATAAATTAACAGTTTATGTGATTTAATTACAATTAATATTGTCGTTTACAGCTAAATCTAATGGCTAAAATAAAATATGTTAAGGTTAATGTTTTACATAAAAATGGTAAATTCTGTATTTACTGTTCACTAGAATCAGCCTGATTATATCCTATTACTAAAAAAATAAATACAATTCTGAAATGTGTGCAGAATTTTTGTTTTTTTAAAAGAACTGTGCCATAATTACTAACACAGCCAGACTGATGGCCAAATCGAGACAAATATTCTCAAATGAATAAAAAATGTTCATAATGATGCACAACATTTAACGTTCCCTTAAAGATCCAGAGACAGATCAATATTAGTATAAAAAAAAATCACACATTAGACCTTCAAGATTAAATAAAATAGCTCATTTTACATTTATAAAGCCAAACACTAAATACAATTTACTACAGCATTATTTTATTATTGTTAATAATAATAATAATAATAATAATTAGTTTGAGTCATAATCAAGCAGAAGAGACCACAGTTTTATTTGTTTTTTGGATAAATTCTTTTTAAATATGTAAGAAATATTAATATATAATTATGTTCATTTTCTGTAGTTTATAACTTAGTTCATGTTGTAACAGACTGGGAGACATGTTACACGTAACTGTCATGTGAAGATTCTTACTGTGTTAAAAAAAAAAAGTCTGTTACTGTAGTACTGACATTTACGGGGCGTCATTGAACCCCTCAGAAGTTCATGATTTCAAACCTGCCAGTCAGTCAATGCATTGATCAGTAACACGTCAGTTAGCATCTTCCTGTCAATAAATCCTCAGCAACACTGGATGGATGCAGATATGTTTCTACCTTTCCGTGGTAATAACTGGTCGTTAGCTGCAGATGCTACATGCTAACATAATGGCCCCCCGTTACCTTTTGGTTCTCTCGTTTCAGGACCTTGAGCTCCTTACAAGAAGAGATCTGCAGAAGGAACGCCAGAAGATTTGATCAGAATTCTGAGATTAATCAATGAGCTCGTTAAAATGTGGTCATTAGGGTGCTTGTCCAGCAGGTGGGAGGAGATTTTAGTCATAACCCTTAGCTCTGACTAAAGTCTAACCTTCTCCAGGAGTTGCTCTTCAACGTTGTTGGAGAAACTATCGATAGACCGTTGGATTGACGTGGACTCCACAGAATCCCTGAAAACAAACAGATGCAGATTAACCTCCTCTGAAAAGACACAGAGTTACTACCAGCACTGCCAGGCATACAACAATCATCATATCTGTAGGATAATTCGGCCCTCTGTAGATCAATAATTCCAAAAGTTGATAATTTGCAATAATTTATCTCCTTCATTCTACGGATAAGTTACTTCCTGATCAAACACTAAGAGTCCTGCAGCTGCACGCGGCTCATGTGGCTGTACAGCCGACGCCGCCGCCCGTCATGATGTGTGAATATGACATTTAAACAGAGCTCAGTATTGCATAGATTCTACTTTATAGGTTATAACACACCCAGTCTGACAAGCCGGAGGTCTTGAGCCACATCAGGATGCAAAATGAGATCATTTTAAGCTTCTGGTACGAGACTTTCACATTACAAACGGCTAAATGTGAAGTAAAACACACTGCACCTGTACTGGTCACAGAACTCCAGGAAAGCATCAAGCACCACCTCCAGATCTGTTACTCTCCGACCGGCAGGCCTCCTCCTCTTCCGCTTATCGCTGCTGGCTTTTTCCACCTCTTCTTCTGGTGGAATAATTAGGTTAAACTTTAATCAGAGATGGTATAGAAATATTACTCAGACCGTGGAGAAATCTGTTGATGCTAGCTCTCTAACCTGAAGACTTTCTGGATTTGGACCGCTCAGATGAGGACTTTCTAGCTCTGCCCCAGCTTGGCATTCTGGCCTTGTTTGGACCTGGTTTCTGAATGAAAGAAAAATAGGTAAAATATGAGAAAACAGCCCACATCCCTGTAGCTGCTGTTAGTCCATACCCAGCTGGTTTCTTCATCCACCTCCTCATCAGAGGACAGGACTCTCCGGCGCTGCCGTTGGGCTCGACCAGAGCCACCTTCCTCCTGGAAGAAGACAGCTGTCTCAGCACATGTAAAACCTAAATATTAACATGTGGAAAAGAAAAAAAAGAGTACACAGGCCCTAAAAGTAGGTAAACATGATCCTCAGATGAACAAACGACATCTTCATTTCATCCAGCTGTGTATCTAAAAGTTTTAGGATGGTAGACCTCGAGGACTGGACTACCCGATTTAGAATAACAAGATGCAGGATGAAAAACCTCATAAAAACACTAATGTAATTTTATTTTTGTGTTTTAATGACCTTTTAATGAAAATTTATCTGTAAAGCACCATGACATGACGTTGTTGTGAACTGGTGATATATAAATAAAGCTGGATTGAACTGAACAACAGAAAACATGACAGAGCTAAAATGTTTCTTGGAGTTCTCCTGAATGTTCCGACATGAAGATTTTCAGGAAAGCCACGGTCTTTGTAAAAAGTCCGTAAACAGGACTCAAAGCCGGCTGGTGAGCGAGGTCCATCATTCCAGAAGCCTAAGCCGTGCTACCATGTTGTTTTACAGAGAGGCTTTCTCCTGCAACCCTTCCAAACAAGCCTCACTGGTTGAGTCTTTTCTAACCGGACTGTCGTGAACTTTAACATTTAACCTGCTAACTGAAGCCTGGAGAGTCTGATCTCAGTCTGGACCTGCTGGGACGTCCACTCCTGGAAGATTGTCATGTGAATAATGATGGACTCCAGGTTCAGAAAACGACCTTTTAAACCTTCAGTTCAGTGTTTTCGTCAACGATGACGAATTTATTTAGCTGACGAACCTTTTTTTCATGATGAGACGGTGACGAGCTAAAAATGGCTCTGATGACGAAAATATGACGAGATGTTTGGGAGATTTCGTTGATGAGACGAAAATGTTCAAGGACTGATTGTCCGACATTAAAAACACGACATTTCTGCCTGTTGTGAGCGCGACCTGTCAGTCACAATGCTGCTGCACCTTGGCCACGCCCACCAGTAGACGTGCAGCGTCACACAGACGAGCAGTTCATTCTTTCATAGATGAATCATGGCGGCAGCGTGGACGAAGGGGTTTGGTGGAAGCGATGAAACGATACATGGACATATTTTAACTATAATCCATCATAATTCCACTGGCAGACCAGGTCAAGCTGAGCTTGTGTTCCTCATCCTTTGCTCATATTTTGGACATGTGTGTGTTCAGGGTGGAGTTTTACACTTCAGAAAATTCTCAGAAATAAAACCACAGTTACCAAAGTCAGGATGTTGTTGCTCTTTGCTTTTTAGGAGTAATTGATTCCACAGTTAGAACTTTATCTGTGCCATGCAGAACCCTGAGTAGATCAGAAAGTATCTGCTGTTAGTTGGAAACCTTCTAAGTCTAAAATAATTCCTTTAAATTTTCTATTGATGAAAATAACCAAACAAGCTCACAATGTGTTGCTAAAATTTGAACTTCTAGATCAGCGAAAAGCTTTTTGACTAAAACTACCAAACTTAGACATGACTAAAACTAATAAACTTTCTCTTCCTGAAGAATAAAAGCTGAGAAAACTTTTCAGTTTGAGCCGCAGCAGCTGCTTCTCTAAGTTCATTGCTGATGTCTTTCCTCCTTGTAATGGCTTTTATGGAGGCGACCACCAGATGACTTTTACTGTCTTGATACGTATAAACTGAAAGACGGCGTTTCCTTCTTTTCTGATGCTTCTTCGTTGTGTTGCTGCCACATGAACGTGCTTCCTCACCTCTGACTGAGCTTCACTGCTCACGTCTGGACTTTCTCTCTTCTTCTCCTTCAGCTTCCGACTTTTCACCGGTCTTATTGGAGAAACAAAGGAAACAGACAGACATGCATCTAGATGGCATCAAACAGAAATGAAGGTGTTTTTTCCAGCAAAGCTCTCGTGGTAATTCTGTTTTGAACGCCTGCTTTTGGAGTTAATCCTGATTTACTGTTTGTTTTCTGTGAAATCTCATACGTTTGGTCTGAACTTGTCCGTCTTTATGATAGCATCTCTTTCTATTTGAACCTAAATGCATTAATAAAGAAAAAACAAACAAACCTGACTTAAAACATGTTTTCATGACTCTTCAGAGCATCGGTCCGTGAAGGACAGGCGTCTGCATCGTGTCCTCACCTTGTTGCAGACAGCAGCTGTGCACTCTTCCTGGCGGGCTCCTTCCCAACCAAACGGCGAATACCTGTCGGGGCAGGCTGACCGCTGCTCCGCACCGACCGTTTCTCCTCCTCCTCTGAGCCTTCTTGTGCTGCAGGTGTATCCACGTCTGAGCTGCCCAGTGGAAAATAAGCTGTGATTACATCATAAGTCATTTCAGTGTGGAAAGCAACTGGTTCTGTTCACTTTACCTGGATTTGGCCTTCACTTTATTGCTTTTCCTGCTCCTCTTCCTCTCCGTCTCTTCCTCTTCATCTCCCTCTTTCTCCTTCCTCTTCATAGCAGCTCCACGCTGCTTTCTCTCAGTCCGGGCTGTTTTAGGAATCTTCTCTCTTCCTCCCAGTCTTTTATTAATCTGTCCCTCCTCTAAAACGTTCAGATCTTCCTCGATGGCAGTACTATGAAGAGGGTTGCCTGGGCAAAGAAAAAACACCCTGTAATTTAAATGGATTATAACGCTTTTCTGTGTATATGTGTCTCAGTGAGCTTTAAAAGCCATAGACTCCAGAGCCGAGCTTAATGGACGAGTGGCCAGAAAAACTTTCTACTGAATCTTGTTCGTAGCAGAACAAAAATAACATATCAGATCTTGATCTCAGACATTTCATGGAAAATATGAGCTCATTTTGATTTTTAAGGCAGAAACACATCACTAAAAAAGTTGGGTGAAGGGTAATAAAAAATAACTGAGAATTTGACAACTAATGAGGTTAATTAGCAACAGCTCAGTAACATGACTGGGAATAAAGGGAAAATTTCAGAGGCAGTCTCTCAGATGGAAAGAGGCTCACCAATCTCCTCCAGTGTTTCTGATGTGCACCAGCTACTTTTCCAGCCTTTCGTTGCTCCTGTTCCAACTTTAAACAGACATGTTGCGGCCATCACTATCAGCTCATATTTTCCATCAGATGGTGAAATGTCTCAGTTTTAACATCTGTTATGTTGTTTATGATCTATTGCTGAGGCGTCCAGCTCCAGCCCTGCAGGTTGTCAAGGTTTCCCTGCTCCAACATACCTGACTCAAATTAATAAGTCATTGTACAGAACTTCATAGGCTGTCGGATCCATTTCATTTGAGTCAGGTGTGTTGGAGCAGGGACACATTGAAAACTTTGGACCGACTCTGGACACCCCTGTTCTACTGGGAATAAAATATGGGTTGATGGGATTTATGAAATATTCCATTCTGTTCTTACACTTTACACAATGTCCCAACTTTCCTGGACATTGGTTATTTCTGTATGTTTAGTGGTGAGAAGTGTCTGAACCGTGAATGGAGCACTAACAGTCCTCTTCTTCATTTTGTTTCAGTACATTTTTGAGATAGAGTTAGTATCACAAAACTCAACTGAAATGTCCAACATTCAGGCTATAAAAAAGTTGCGGCATAAACTTTTTAATAATAATCCAGAGGCATTACAGGTGGGTGACATGACTGAGATAATGAGACTCACTACCGTGCCGCTGCAGGCCCTCCAAGAAGCTCTCCTTGTCCACACCAGACAGGTTGGGAGAATCCATCTGAACAAAACATGAACCGAAATTCAGTTGAACACAGCTGAGCATAAAAATACAATCCTGTAAATCTAAATCATGCGATACTGTTTGACATTATGGTGGTAACACAGCACATTTTTCTCTAAACCTCAACCTGACTGTCCTGTGGAGGCTCTGGGAGAACTTTGGCTCTGCTGCGGGAACAAGATAAGCTTGGCTAATTTAGCCCTACACACATGGTATGATTAGACACGATAAATATGAACTGCTCTTCTACCATTTAGTAAGCCATATAGCATTATCAACACAAAGCCAGCGGTATCGTTCAACTAGTTTCACAAGGTTTTCTCCAAAATAGCAAAACTAGCAGAGAAGCTAGGCTAGCTCCGCAGACGTAACGGACACCGACATATGGATGTTTATATGAAGTGAAAACAGTTTTGGATAAAATGTTTGTTCTAATTCCCATCTTCTTACCTCACCGTTAAAAATGGTACCTTTAATTACAGGTCGTTTTGCTGTTTCCCTCACACGGAAACAGCTTCCCGCAAAACAGTTCAAGATCCGGACTGTACCATTCAAATGCACAGGGGGGAGGAGCGGGCTAAGTTAAATTATAAAATGTTAACAGTGATGACAACGATCTCATCGTGGGGACATAATAATCACTCCAAAATTTTAATATTTTAATATACAATTTTATATTAGAACAGAGTTTCAAATGTTTTTACAGCTATTTTTTTCTAAATACATCTTCCTCGAGGGTTTTATCGGAACTTCCTTTACTACGGAGAGCAAAGTGGTTCATAATTAGCCGGTAGAACTGATTACTTATTTATTTTTCTTTTATTTTTCTTTCTTTATTTATTTATTTATTTTACTTTATTTCAAAGTTTGTCGAATATAATCAGAACAGAATAATTTTCAACATGCTGGCAGAAAAAGTCAAATACAAATGCTACATAAGGGATGCGAAAATACAAGAGATAGGGATAAATTAGAAGAAAGAAAGAAAATAAAAAGGCTATGGATTTTTAAATATACGTAGAGCTTCTTACGTTGTATAGAGATACACAGCATTTTCCCTTTCATGTGATTTAGAGAATAGAAATAGTGGTATAACTCTTTGTGAAAAGCAAAGAATTTGGGTATGGATTTCATAAATCTATTCTTGTGTATGACAAACTTTTATTTTTAGTATTACTATGGAGTTGATCAACATATTGTGACAGTTATTCTTAACTATAAAACCAAATAAAACATTTTCTCTTTTTAGAACAGCAGAAATTTAGATAACCAATGAAATAAGTCTTCCCAAAAGGCACTGGTGAAGATACAGTCATAGAACATGTGATCTGTGGTTTCAATATGATCGAAACAGAATATACAATTATTACAGTCAAAACTAAAACGGCTATAAAGAAAATCCGATGAAGGATGAATTCCACTGAGGATTTTAAAATGAATTTCCTTGGCCCTTGGAGCAACGGGAGCATTAAAGAAAAACGATCTTAGATATTCTATATCTCTTTTGGAAAAAAAAACTTAGAGTGAATTATGAGATGTGGAGAATGGAAACAGTTCTTTGTTAAATATATGTCTAATAGTGAGGTTATTTACTTTAGATTCAAACAAGTTCCTCCCCTGCACCAAAAGCCAAGAAAGATTTGGAGTAGCTCTAACTTTGTACAACTGAGACATCATTAGAAGGACTTCTTTAGGTACAGCATTAATGACTTTTTTGTACTGAGATTTGTCTGAGATCTTAAATTTAGCATCAAAATCCTCAAATGAGAGCAGGTTGCCATTACAGTCCAGCAGATGTAAAATAGACCAAATGCCTTTTTCTAACCAGTTTTGCATAAACAGAGATTTACGGTTATATAAAATATATCTGCAGTTCCATGTTGGGATATTGTGGGGACTAAAATTGTGTTTGTAAAGCAGAGTTTGTTGATGAAACGAGGAGAGTTCGTATGGGAGTCTTTTTGGGTCACAATCACAGCTAAGGAGAAAATTAATGCCGCCTAGGTTCATAAAGATTTCACTGGGAATGTGAAACTAAATTTGTTTTGGTTGCCTTAGAAATTGTTTTAGCCAGCTGATTTTGATAATGCCATTAATACATTAAAAATCGACAGCCTTGATGCCACCTTCTTCATCATTTTGGACCATTATACTCTTTTTTAAATAATGTGTTTTACTTTTCCAGATGAAGTCAAAGTTTGCTTGGTTTATCGCTTTACTTGCTTCTTTGGGTGCTGACAGTGACTGAGCTGGTAAATGAAACGAGAAATGCTTTCAGTTTTTGTAAGGAGTGTTCAACCAATAATAGATAATTCCCTCTGAGACCAAGAGTTGAGATGGGCTTCACATTTTTCCAAGTTTCCCCAGATATTAAGTTTGGTTAGAAAATCCATATTTTTAGTAATTTGTTTGCCTAAAGACTTAACTGTTGTTTTCACAGGGATGGAATGAATGGTTGATAAACTGAATCATGAATCGGTAGAAGTTCACATTTATTAAGGTTCAATTTTAGGCCAGACGCTCTTGAGAGGGGATCAATTGTCCCAAAGATTTTTGGAAGTTGGCTGCTATTTTCCATAAATATGGTTGTATCATCAGCAAGCTGGCTTATACTCAGTTTATCAAGTAAAGTTAGTTTTTCAAAATCTGATTTCTTGATAAGAATAGATAGCATCTCTGCAGCAATAACAAATAATAACAGGGAAATAGGACATCCTTGTTTAATCCCTTTCTGAATCAGAAATCTAGCTGACTAAAATCTTTTAATCACCAAAATAATCTAAAATGTTCAATCATCACGAAGTAACGATAACAAGACCCGTAAAAACTAAAATGAGGAAAAACAAACGATCACACGACTCTGTTTCTACGTTTTAATTAAATCTTTTACAAAAGTATGACATGGCATTAAATTTATGTCTTAAATTAAACATTTGCGTTTATTTCCAGTTTTACATACATACACACACACACACACACATATATATATATATATATATATATATATATATATAATTTAGGTAAAATTAATTAATTTAGGATACATTTTCATTTCCTGTTGTCATCATAAATAAATTAAGAGAACAACAAATTAATAAAAAAGATGATGGATTGAAACCACCTTGAAACCACTGTGAATACAATCAGGCAAAAAAAGAAGATTAATGGTAGAAACATAATCAATAAAAGGCTCCTAATTTAAATGGAAGCATGAATAAATCTGCTTTGTGTTGGGCTCCATGAAGTCAGAAATCTGGATGTGATTTCTAAAAGGTTCTTTAGCCTTTTAACTGAATTAGATTCTCCAGGTGAAGTCTGGCCTGTATGGAAGGGAAAAAGTGCCATAAATACAGAATTAAATAATTCATTAAATCTGTCATAAATTATTTAGAAAGCTTTTATTATTCCATTTATTAAATTATTTATTAACTAATTTAATATTTTTCATTAACTACTGGCTTGTTTTACCCTTTTTGGTCATTAGAGGAACAACTCTCCCAAAAACACTGATAAAATGACATTAATTTATATATATATATATATATATATATATATATATATATATATATATATATATATACTTTTTATTTACTCATATCTTTCAATCAACTTCAGTCCTAACCAAAACTATATTTGGTAATTTTGATATTTAATTATTAATAATTAAGTAACTTTTCAAATGATTTTAACCCTTTAAATGCCAGTTTAGTTAAACGATGTTGCTGTTATTTTCTATGTAATAGGTTTGTCGCTGGCTGGAAATTTTATTCAAAGATCAGTCTTCAAATATACTAAATATGTTGTTTGTTTTTTGTTTTTTATATCAAATTTATTGTATTTTTTTTTTTACCTTTTGGGACATTAAAGGACATAAAAAAAGCATCTCCTAACAACTTCTATAAAAGAATTACAAAGATTGTATACTTTTTTTTTTTTTTGCTCAAAATACTATAATAAGTCCTAATTAAAAAAAAATCCCAAATATTAATCATTTAAATGATTTTAACCCTTTAAATGGCAGTTAAGTGACACAGTGTTTAGGAGAAAACATCATCAGACTGGCATTTAAAGGGTTAAAATCATTTAGATAAATACATATTTGGAAGTTTTCACCGGGACTGAAGTTGATTCGAGCCTGCAGGAGGCGAGGAAGCCGTTCTTTACTGTTAACCTGAGACTGACTCTGAATTATATTAGTTTGGTCTGCTATCGTGTTTCATTGTTGTTTATAATATTTCCTCATATTTATTTGTCTGTGATTAGTCGAACCTTTTGTCTGTAAAGCCTCTTGGTAAAAATGTGTGTATCTGTGTAGTGTTTATTTCCTGAGATATCTGACGTTCTGACGATGTCTCGTCTTTCATTTGCTTCCTTCCTTCGTCTCCGTGCTACATTTTGATGCCGGCGTACAGCTCGTCTATCTGGGCTCTGAAGTGTTGGCGCATTTCGTTCCTCTTGGCCTTCATGGTGGGGGTGAGCAGGCCGTTCTCGATGGAGAACAGCTCGGTGTGGATGTGGATGGCCTTCACCTGAAGGACACAACACGATGGCAGAGCAGGTTAGAGGTTTCTCCTCCAGTCTGCCTCAAACTGGTTTTTATCCTTCTGGCTTAATAAATCTGACTTCAAAGAGCGTTCAGGTGGTCAGGATTACTACACACGTGTACAAATGTACACATGTGTACATTTAAAATAACTTCTAGATCAGTAAAAGTTACTCTGCTCATCATGTGGAATACTGGATTTTTCTCTTCCAGACACCCGCTGAGTGATTTTTGTAGTGAATTGTGATCTGTAGGTTGTAAAGTACACAGAAACGTGTACATATGTAAAGAAACAAATACAAAAAATATATAAATATTTTATAAATAAATTTTAAAAATTGGACAAAAAAAGTATGAAACTTAATTTAATTGAAATTTAATTTAGTCAGATTAAAACAATTTATTGAACAATAAATTTAATTGTATAAATCAAATATATCTTTTAAATAATTAATTCATTAAATAATTCAATTTATTTTATAATTTTATATACAGAGATGTATTTATTTTTACAAATGTTGTTTGAAAATATAAAATAAAAAATAAACTGAATAAATAAAATAAACAAATAAATTATGTAAATGTGTAACTGAGGGAAAACATTGAAACTACACTTATTTTTCTCAAAAAATGTCATGTTCATAATGTTTATTAATGTATTAAACCCCCGCTTAAGATAAGGTAAGGTAAGATAAGATAAGATAAGATAAGATAAGATAAGATAAGATAAGATAAGATAAGATAAGTAAGATAAGATAAGATAAGATAAGTAAGATAAGATAAGATAAGATAACATAAGATAAGATAAGATAAGATAAGTAAGATAAGATAAGATAAGATAAGTAAGATAAGATAAGATAAGATAAGATAAGATAAGTAAGATAAGATAAGATAAGATAAGATAAGATAAGTAAGATAAGATAAGATAAGATAACATAAGATAAGTAAGATAAGATAAGATAAGATAAGATAAGATAAGTAAGATAAGATAAGATAAGATAAGATAAGATAAGATAAGATAAGATAAGGTAAGGTAAGGTAAGATAACATAAGATAACATAAGATAAGTAAGATAAGATAAGATAAGATAAGATAAGATAAGTAAGATAAGGTAAGGTAAGGTAAGGTAAGGTAAGGTAAGGTAAGGTAAGATAAGATAAGATAAGATAAGATAAGTAAGATAAGATAAGATAAGATAAGGTAAGGTAAGGTAAGATAAGTAAGATAAGATAAGGTAAGATAAGATAAGATAAGATAAGATAAGATAAGATAAGTAAGATAAGATAAGATAAGATAAGATAAGATAAGATAAGATAAGGTAAGGTAAGGTAAGGTAAGATAAGATAAGATAAGATAAGATAAGTAAGATAAGATAAGATAAGATAAGGTAAGGTAAGGTAAGGTAAGATAAGATAAGTAAGATAAGATAAGATAAGTAAGATAAGGTAAGGTAAGGTAAGGTAAGGTAAGGTAAGATAAGATAAGTAAGATAAGATAAGATAAGATAAGATAAGATAAGTAAGATAAGGTAAGGTAAGGTAAGGTAAGGTAAGGTAAGATAAGATAAGATAAGATAAGTAAGATAAGATAAGATAAGATAAGATAAGATAAGATAAGTAAGATAAGTAAGATAAGATAAGATAAGATAAGATAAGATAAGATAAGTAAGATAAGGTAAGGTAAGGTAAGGTAAGGTAAGATAAGATAAGATAAGTAAGATAAGATAAGATAAGATAAGTAAGATAAGGTAAGGTAAGGTAAGATAAGATAAGATAAGATAAGTAAGATAAGATAAGATAAGATAAGATAAGATAAGATAAGTAAGATAAGGTAAGGTAAGGGGAAGGTAAGATAAGATAAGATAAGTAAGATAAGATAAGATAAGATAAGATAAGATAAGATAAGATAAGTAAGATAAGGTAAGGTAAGGTAAGGTAAGGTAAGATAAGATAAGATAAGTAAGATAAGATAAGATAAGATAAGATAAGTAAGATAAGGTAAGGTAAGGTAAGATAAGATAAGATAAGATAAGACTTTATTACTTTATTTAGCATTTTGTTTTGTTTTAGTTGTGTGGATGTTTACAGAACAGGTGTCTCCATCCTCTGTATGAACTTGACAAATGGTGAACTGACTATAAAGAAACTTGACTTGATGTTTTCTAAAAGGATAGTTCATTAACTGTAAACATCTTGTAAGTCTATGCGCTAAAACAAAGGAAAAACGAAGGAGTTTATGTTAATTATACATTATTATGCTTTTATTTTACTGCAGAGGAAATTGTGTTGTATGTGGCCCCTGAATTAAAGTCAGTTTGACGCCCGTGCTGGTCTACAGATTTACACGATGGAGCTCTATGTGAGTTGCACCTGCTCAAAAGACTTGAGGCCTCCCTCCTTCCCCAGCCGCAGCATGTCCTCCAGGATGGCTGCCTTCACTTCCTGCACACGTAGGGAAGAATAATGAAATGAAAACTAAAAATCACGAAGTCACAAGCTTCATATAAACTGTGTGAAACTTGACTCAGGTGTGTAGTCAGTGGTAAGAAACACCATGTGGTAAGAATCAGTCTTACACTGCAGCTGCTCTTTAACATGAGTAGAAAACATATAGAATACATAAAAACTCATGTTCTTATTCACTGATGAATGCCGTGCTACACTGGATGGTCTGGACTAATGGAGAGTGAGATGGTAGAACCCTTTAGTTCGCGGGTGTTCAGCTCTGGTCCTCGAGGGTTTTAGATGTCTCCCTGATCCAACACAGGATTCTAATTAAATGTTTTGTTACAACATCTTGTTCTCAAGTGCTGCCCAAGCATGTTGACCCATCAATCTGATTTGGTGCTGCAGCAGTGCTAGCATGTAGCATAGCAACATGATGGGAAGAAACTCAGCTACAAAACTCCACCAAGCATCAGCATCCAAACCAAACACAGTTCAAACCCCAGCAGTTCTATGTGAATGTAGAAACCAGGAGAACATCTCTGTCCACTTTAGAGCTTCTGCTCATTTCTCCACACAAACCAGGAGTCACATGACAGCAGAGACTCTGCTGGTTCCAGAGACGTCTGTCTCATCACGGTGGGACAGAAACTCTGGAGCTAGCAGCCAGAACCAGAAACCAGGTCTTACTGTTGCTGTTTGTGGTGAAAAGTTTGATTCCAGCTTTAAAAACTCTGCTTATGTTTCTTCTATGACTCTGCCTTTGATTGACATGAACCATGAAGGTCCTGCTGGTTTCCATGGAGATGAAGGAGATTTTACAGTGAAGGATTCACTCGTTCTATCAGAGACTATCTTGGGTTCACTTCTGGATCCTCATGGTGGTTCTAAGGTGAATGTGGGGCTATCCCTGGATCCTCCTGACTCTGACCATTGATAGAGGTGTCCATCATCATCATCATCATCATCATCGGTCGATGGCTTCCTGAGATATTTACCTGTGTAACACCTCTATTAACACCTGGAAACCTGCTCAGCTTCACTTTTTACCTTCTACTGTAGCACAGCTCCTCATCAGATATTACATTAGTCATTCCTAGGATTACTTTACTCGTTCCTAGGATTAATAAACTTGATCCTAGATGAATTAAGCTGCTATCTTCTGGTTTACTCTGAAAGTAAAGTGGTTTTCTTTTACATTTTCTACTGTGTTCCAGGTGAATTTACTCTGACACAGTAACGTGTCCTGATTCTGACACGTCTGTATAATCTCACATGTCTCAGCTTTCTGTAGAGACCAGGGTTATACATGCAGCCCTGGTAGTTGTGGAGATTTACTTCATTTAAAAAATGGTAAAATGGTGTGTATTTATATAGCTCTTTACCCAATCTACCCAAAGCGCTTTACACCACACACACATTCACACACTGATGGCGGAAGCTGCCATGCAAGGCGCTCAACCATGACTCATCAGGTCCAGTTAGGGGTTCGGTGTCTTGCTCAGGGACACCTCGACATGAACTCGACAGGCGACGGATCGAACCAGCAACCCTCAGGCTACAAGACGACCGCTCTACCCACTGAGCCACGCCGCCCATTTAAACTGGACATGTCATTTCAGACAGGAGGCAGAAACAACAGGCTCTCATGAAGAGAAAGAAGGTAAGACCGGTAACCATGGAGACTGCCATGATGTGAAACATGTGAAAACAATCTGTGTAAAACTGAGACAAAGCAGTGTCAGGTCTCTCATACTATGTGACCTAAACCATCTGTTTCCAGAAGAGTTTTACTTGTGTTTAAAGGCTTTAAACTAAACCGTATTTTATGGATAAAGGCGTGTTGTGGAGCAACTGTTTTACTGGAGCGTTTATGTTGCAGCATCATCTGCTACTGGAGTACAGTATGGATTCAACGATAAACTGCATTCGTGGCTGGTCTGAAATAAGTGTTTACTGAAGCTACAGGTGTGGTTTTAGCCTGCATGGTATACATCATTCACAGCTCATGAATCTGAGCTTTCCAGCGGTGTGTGACATGCGGGGGTACTTAGAAGGAAGACTGAGTAAAATACACATATTTTCTCCGGTCTGCTACCAACAGGTTAAAAGTATATGTGTGTTTGTTAACTGTGTGCTGTCATTACCGCTCTATCACATAGCTCCTGGTAGCTGCCCTGCAGCCCCAGCATCCTCTCAGTCCATCCAGACAGGAAGTCCGGGTCAGGAACCACCACTGCTACCAGACACGCCTGCAGATACATACATACATACATACATTAAAATTCCACTGTGTTTCAAAGAAAAGAGAATAAATCCGAGTCCTCCTGGTCCTCTCCACCCACCTGCAGACTGTCTCCGTGCACAAAGACCTGCGCCACCGCACCGCTCCTGGTGTAGATGTTCTCTATCTTCTCCGGAGCGATGTACTCCCCCTGAGCGAGCTTAAAGATGTGCTTCTTCCTGTCCACGATCTTCAGCGTGCCATTCTGCCAACACATCAGCACAGATTAAAGGAGAACTAGATTTAAACCAAGTTCGGTGGATGTGTGAGGATTAGGGATGGGAAGTGGTTCCACTTGGGAGCCGGTGTTGTATCAAGACCAGATTCCCCATCCAGATCTGTTCCCCAGTGATGTTTTATTCTTAGTTTTTCAGACCTCATCAGTAGTTTTGGCATCAGTTTGAAGATATTATTGATCTGAATCATTTTGTTGACATTGTTTGTGATGGAGTTGACTGTTTAAAATCTACGTCAACCAACCGGAAGCCATTTCCCAATGTCTCCGGTGTGAACCCATCCGTCTCCGTCAATAGTCTCGGCTGTCTTCTCCGGATCCTTCAGGTAACCCTGGAACACGTTTGCACCCTTCACACACACCTGAAAACCAGCACATGTATGTGAATGTTGAGTGTTAACATGGAGAAAATGTAACGCTTTCTGCTCGTCAGGTGCTTCACCTCTCCTTCTCCGTTTACGGCCAGGTAGTTCATCTCCGCCACATCCACCAGTTTAACCCAGTTGCAGGGTAAAGGAGCTCCGACGTGACCTGCTGACACGACCTCACCTTTACTTCCTGTTTCTCTGACACATCACTCCTGTCATCACTTTCACGGCAGCGACGGGTTACCTGCACTCCAGTCTCCGGGCACGGTCATGGTGCAGCCGGCGGTGCACTCCGTTTGTCCGTAACCTTCATAGAACTGAGACGCAGAAAGATGATTACTTCACTTTTTACTCCACAAGCAGATGATGATGAACATGGAGTAAATGTTACCTGGCAGCCCAAAGCTACTCTGAGGAAGGACAGGATGGTGGGAGAGATGGGAGCTGCTCCTGTTATCATGAGACGTACGCGGCCTCCCAGGTGGGCCTGTAGAGGGCAGCACATCACCTTCTTACATCACATTTCCAGACATTTTTCAACCCTTAACTGCATCAGCTCGGTGTTAAAATCTTATCTTAGATCATTGCCTTTGATTTAACTCTGTTTTTACACCTTTTCAGACTAAATCTATGGTGCATGCAGATCAAGACCCCACATGAGGGAGATGCAGCATGGAGCCAGAATGGATTAGAAATAAAAAATTCAATTCATGTCTTTGAAAATAAATTGAAAACATTTTTCTAAAGAATTCATTCAGCTCATGTTTACTGTGGGACATCAGCACACTGGCTGAAAATAAGTTAAGGATGAAATGTGCTCAGGTGATGGTAAACAGTGTGTTGCACTGAAACTAATAAGTACACCACAGAGTGGAGAATGAACATCGACTTTATGCTGCTCGCGCTTGTTTCCAGGTGTTAGATGCACCGCTGGAAGGTGCAGGTTCTGCATACCTGGACCTTCCTGAAGATCAGCCGATCCCAGATGCTGTCTCTCCTCACGATGCCTTTCATTAACTCCGCCTGCTTCCTCCTGAAAGCAAACTCCAGCAGCCAGCGCTTCACAGAGGTGTTGGCCTGCCCAAAGATCTGCAGACATGCAGGTGAAGGCTCGGAGCAAACTCACTATGACGCAGTCAAGATAAAAGCAGGTCATGCAGACATCCGCTAACACCCACCTTATCGTACATTCTGTTGAGGAGTCGCGGGACGACGGGGAACACGGTAGGTTTTAACGCGTTCAGATCATCTGCCAGCCGATGAATGTTCCCCTGGAAAAAGCCGATCCTGGCTCCCTGCACTAGCATGACTCCCTGACACACAAAACCAACACACACAGAAAACATTAACCATTAAAAATCCAAGACTTTTACTCTGTTCATGTAGCAGCTGAAGCTTTTAATCCCAGCCAGCATCAGTCATGATGTTTCTCAGCTGTCAGATTCTGAGGCTAAAATGATGTAAAATGAATGTATGAATAGATGTAGCAGCATAAAGGTCGACCAGAAGAAGAAAGCAGAATTTATTACTAACAGAACTTTGTAGAAATAACACACAGACCAACAGTGACCAAACCTTTTCTCATCTCATCGTTCTCTCAAGTCTTGGCTTTCAGGAGAAAAAATATTGTTATTGAAACAAACACACAACAGAAACTATTTCCATGTTTCCACTTTTTCCTCCAGCTGGCTTTCCTATGTACACATATTTATGCTGCATACGTGAATGAAATGACTAAATTTTATAAATGTGTAACTGAGGCTAAATATTGTTGAAACTATTTTATTTCTCTAGAACATTCAGGTTGTTCATAATGAGGGGTGTTAGTGGTGACAGAGGTGGGCTTAGGTCTAACGAGGCTGGGTTCAAGTCCACGAAGTGCCAACAGAGGGGACCCACTGTGGGCTCTTGAGCAAGGCCCTTCTGTATCCTGTTGAGTTTCCTTCCTGTTCAGCACACACCTGAAGCCTGTACGACGAAGCGTGGTTAACATACCCGGATATCTCTCCGTTACCTGGGTGGACTTATCCAGACATTCAGGATCGGGATAAGCCGTACGACGAAGCTGGTTATCAACTCGGTAACTCAACCCAGGGTTTCCCATAAAACGGGCGGAGTTTGCAGCATCTGACCAATCTGACCTGCAGAGCAGCTACTTCAGCATGGAGGAGCAGACCATCATCCTTGAGATCAAGAAGAATGTCAAGTCATCAAACAGGCAAAAAGCAGCACTGTTGCCGTAGCAACAGCCAGGAAGGAACGCTGGCAGAAAATTGTTAATGCTGTTAATGAAATATTTACAATATTAATTAATCAGACAATATAAAAGGACTTCACTTTATTACGGTGCAGACTTTTCAGGTTGAGCTTCCTCACTTTATTTGTTATGTAGAACCTCCGTCAAGACGTACGAACGTTTGTCTGTTAGCAACACAACTTAAAAAGTTATGGGTGGATTTTGGTTAAATATGGAACAGATCTGGATCACCACCTGGATCCAAGATTTTTTAAAGGATTCTTTACTGTGGGGAGATTGAGATGACTGTGCCATTAGAGCTTCTAGCTCAAAAATAATGCCCACAATCATTGGCTAAAAAATAAAGAAAATAATGAAGATGTCTTGGTGGAGGTCTGCGTTCTCAGAGCTTCTAGTTTCCATTGAGGTCTTTAGAGGCTCCGAGCCAGTTTGTGTTGGAGTATTAATTCCTCACCTTGACCACACGAGTAGTTGTGGTTCCATGAATTCATGGTTCTGCAGTTCTGCCTGTGTGAGAATTATTATTAAGCTCATTATCTTTTCTCTCCTAAACCTCCTCTCACCATCCGCAGACCGTCAACGGGATCTTCTAAAAATCTTCCAAGAGGTCAGGAGATGGCGCTTTTATACTTGTTGAGCTCTGATCCAGAACATAGCCTGCTCCGGCGTAGGTTAGCTGTTCAGCGTACGTTACCATGGTGAATGACTCGATGAGAAGTGAAGCTTTGTAGTACAGAAAACCCCGGGTTCACCCTGAAGTTACCTGAATAAGAGAAACTCCAACTGCGTTGTGCAGGCCTCTGGTCTTACTGTGCTCCACCTGCTCCTTCTTTAGTTAGTTCTCCTCCTCAGTGTATAGCCATTGGTTTTTCTTGCTCTCTGCCAGGTCGTCATTGTTGCTTTGTCTCTCGTTGCCCTCAGCCTGGTTTTGTTTCTCTGTTTATTTTTTTTGCTTTGTTCATGTAAACCGTGTGACGCCTTCATTCGCCTGCCTCCTGCCTGGTCCTGTCTGCAAACCCACACCTCATCGTGACACCCTGAACATAAAATGAGTTTTAAATTTCTGATTTAGTCTCATTTTGTAGCTGGATTGTAAACCTCCTGGACGGAATAGAAATGCCTGGAAAACTTCCGTTGATCACCTAAAGGGTAGCTATCCATCACATTTACCCCACAGAGCTACACACCACCGCTCCTGAGACGCTGGTGATGGAAGGAAAAGGGACGCCGGACATCTAGAGGAGTTCTTAGGGTAAATGAAGGAAGACGTTCTAGTGAGAGGTGATGACAGAAACTGCTGGAACGTACCTGGACTACTCTCTCAAACATATGAGCCAGGGGCAGGTAGGACATGTGGACATCGCTGGGACACAGCGGACAGCAAAGCTACAACACAAGGACGGAGACACACATCCAGTTACCATACACAGCAGAAAAAGACAGCAGGACATCGACTGGTGTTTATTCCTCACCTCCGTCAGCTTGAGGAAGGCTGAGCAGTTGGAGACAATATTCCCATGAGTCAACATGGCTCCTTTAGGATGTCCTGAAAGTGAAAACACACCGTTTGTACTTCTGATACTGATGGAAATATGATCCGGTGTAGCTCGCTGTGTGTGTTACCCGTCGTTCCACTGGTGAAGCAGATGACCGCCATGTCGTCCTGTCGGGGAGGCTGAAGGTACGGAGGAAAGAACACCACACTACAGCCTTTTATCGTTTAATAACTAAAGACGTGATTAAAAACTAACTTTTACTCACAACTGGCAGCTGATGGTTGGACTTCCCCAGAGTCTGAAGACGAGATAAATAAAGTCATCATAACAAAAAGATGAATAAAAAACAGCTGGAATGAACACGGAAGGTAGCAAACAGGACAAGAAAAAACAAGGTACAAAATAAAAATGTATTATATATAAAATATATATATATATATATATATATATAATTCTTTTATTTATATATATTCAGCAACATTCATCAAATATTATGTTATCATATTAACTTAATATAAGTATGCCTTTAAAACACAGCTGTATTATTTTCTTCTGTTTATCACTGAGCAAACTCAGTAATTGCTAAATTCCTTCACGTTGTGTTTTCAGACTTCACAGAGGGTTTGAAATCACACCAGTTAAAACTAAGTGATATTACTTTTCCAATCACAGGTAAAATGAGCTCAGACTGTCTGTTTTGATTTCAGTTGTATTTAGAGTTAGTATGACTCATCAGTTCAGAGATGAAGGGTTGCTATGGTGACAGTCCTAGTTACAGTTTGTCCAACATATTATTATAATAAACATAACAAATGAATATACATGCAGAGCTGCATCGACGGGGAAAAGTTGTGAACACGTCTGCAGCTCACTTTGCTGCTGACAGAGTCAGACGGAGTGAGAACTGATTCATTCATCGTTTCTGTGTTTCAGGAAGCGAGGTCAGCCTAGCTCAACCTACTAAAGTCTGCTTACCTCCCGGCCTCACCAGGAAACACAGACACTCGATCCCAAACATGTGCATATAACATGAATCAAAACCCTCCTGCTGACCTCCATCTCCTGCAGACTGAGGATGTGGATTCCAGCCTGCCGCCCCCTTTCAATCAGACCGGCAGTGGGGGTCTCCATTACAATGATGGTCTTCACTGAGTGCGTTGTATCCTTAACACAGTCCAAAACCAGACTCACTTTATCTGCTACATCACACACTATGGTTGAGATGGAAGCTGAAAGGACGGAGAACAGATGGTCATAACTCTGCTGAACATCATCCACCGTCTGTCTCCAGTTTGATGTTGTACCTTTGTCTATGATGTAGGCTATGGATTCGGTTCCCAGTGTGTCGTACAGCGGGACGGACACCAGAGAATAAGTGTAACACGCCAGCTCACTGATGGTCCACTGCACACACAAACAAGCTTAATGCATCAAAAACAGCCGAGAAAACCAGAAAACCCATTTATTTAAAAAACGTCCTCTGAGATCTTTAACAGGTCAAGTAAAAAGTTTAAGTAAAGAATAAAACGTTTAAGTAAAGAGTAAAAGATTGAAGTAAAGAGTAAAAAGTTTAAGTAAAAAGTAAAAAGTAAAAAGTTTAAGTAAAAAGTAAAAAGTTTAAGTAAAGGGTAAAAAGTTTAAGTAAAAAGTAAAAAGTTTAAGTAAATAGTAAAAAGTTTAAGTAAAGGGTAAAAAGTTTAAATAAAGGGTAAAAAGTTTAAGTAAATAGTAAAAAGTTTAAGTAAAGGGTAAAAAATTTAAATAAAGGGTAAAAAGTTTAAGTAAATAGTAAAAAGTTTAAGTAAAGGGTAGGTCAGGTAAAAAGTGAAACTGTTAAAGTAAAAAGTTAACGTATAAAACTGAAGAAAGTTTGTATTTACTTCCGGTCTGTTCTGACAGAAAATACCGATGTGGGGGTCGCCGGTCTTGGAGTGGCCTTTGTGAAGAAATGCAGAACCCAGATTCTCTGCTCGCTCCATCACCTAACACACACACACACACACACACACCTATTAAAAACAGCTGTTTGTGGTTCCTGCAGCTACACCGTTGAGTGGGCGACTCCTACCTCCCTGTAGGACATCCACTCGTAAGCCTGTTTTGGTTTCCTGGAGCCCAAACAGGGGCCGTTCTCTGGAAGATGAAAGATCAGTGCTTGAAATCTGCTCCCTGCTGCACATTCGGTGCGTATTGTGTCCTGCTAATCTGTGCTGCTGACATGCAACACATCTGTTGACTCATAAGGCTGCTCAAAACTTTCAGGGTAAAGACAACCTCAGGTTAAGCAGAAGATGCTCTTGTTCAAATCATACAAGAGATAAAGCAGAGGGCTTCTTCATCTACAGAGTCTAACAGGCTCTGAGTCAGGCAGTCACTCTGCAGCTGAAATGATAAACTGATGTGAATATTGATTATTTTTAACTTACTGGAGACTCGGACGCCTCTGAGGAAGAAGTCATACATTGTTCTGGCATCATCATAGATGTGTGTCAGGTAACCGTCTCCATTCAGCAGAACTGACTGACGGGCCAAATCTCCACCCTGATGAAGGAAACAAAAATAAAGCAAGGAGGCTACAAAAGCACTGACAGTAACTGCAATATAATCAACATGCAGGTCCTTTTATACAGTCCTGAGTACTACACCTGAGATTAGCACAGCATGTTTAAGTATTACTACCATTGCAATATTCAACAATTATATTTCATGTTGCGTGTTTTCCTTTCAAGACACAAATCATTCATTCATTCATTCATTCATTCATTCATTCATTCATTCATTCATTCAATATAATATTAACAAATATAACATTTGATGCCATCAACCATTAATATAAAGAGCTTGCAGCAAAAAATAAAGGGTTAATAGAGTATAAAATAAAAATAAAGCAGAAAATTCTAAAATCTACAATCTACTTGGTGAGGGTGTCATAATTGGGTATAAAAGAAGAATCCGCCACAGGTTTAGTCTTTCCAAAAAAGAAAGAGTCCTGGTTCAACAATCTGTAAAAACATCTGTGGGTGGAAGCATGCATTAATGACGTCGCCACTATTCACTTTTTATGGGTCTGATTAATCTGCTTAAAAATCACTTTTAAAAAATAGCTTAAAATGCCCATCTTTCTTTTCTTTAACCTTTTCAGTGAACTTTAATGCATCCTATCAGAAAGTTTTGGCAGATCTCAAAAAATGAGACTGTCAGACATTGTATAACTGGCAGCAGTACATCGGCTCTCGTTTTTATGAGTCATGTTTGAAATTTCTCAAACATGCTGTTAAATTACTGCCTGCTCAGCCTGAAGTAGGAGCTTCCAGAAGACCTGGAAGTGGTCATTAAACAGGCACAGTTCCTGGATGAGCCTAAACTTTCTGATAATTTGAACCTTTGTGGTCTGAGCTGCTGCCCGTCTCCTCCTCTGTAAAAGCTGAGAATTAATCCTGAATCCAAGCGTTAATCATGTCTGGAAAAGCCAGCTGTTCTGACACAAATGACACAGAACTTGGACGTGCAGCGTTCTCCCCTGCTCTTCACCTGCAGCGAAGTGCACATGTGATCCTGTTTTCTAAACACAATTCAAACATCTTAGAGTTGTTTCTGCTGACACTGATTTCATTCAAGCACAGTTAGATGTAGTCAATCTGTCACAGACCTGCACTTTAACTCACCGGGACCTCCGCAGACTGCATGTCAAGGTTGTAGATGGGCGGGAGAGCCTTGGGCCGTGTTGCCAGGTAGTAGGTTGCTGCTGCAGCCACTGCCCCCATGCTGACCAACATGGGGGTGGGGGCGGTCCTGATGAACTGGCTGATATCATCCAAATGTGGCATCTTCAGCTTGTGGAGGAAGTCCTGGCTCAGCATGATGCTGCTGCTGTGGTCTGGGCAGTGCTGTCTTCACCTCAGGTGGGTTACAAGGGTGAGTGAGTGTTATATTAACAAAGTGGCTGGGAGGAGCCCTAAAGAGAGCAAGAAAAACAGGGATGTTCAGTCTTTACAGTGGAAATGCCGACACACTGATGTCCAGGAGGTAGAACCGGGTTTGTAGCAACTAAAAATATAATAACGGCCAATAATGTCATTTCCTCATCTAAATGAGCGTTCATTGTCTGAGTTTATATTGAGGGCTAATTATGGTTTTCAGAGTCAATTCCTGAAGTTTTAATTGGACAAAATCTTTATTCAGAATATTTTTATTTACTTAGATATGTAAATTCACATCAGTGTCTGCTGGAGGTTGCATTGTAATATAAATTCACGACATTTTCTCAAACATTTAATTAAAACTTTCAAACATTTCTTAAGGAAATTATTTAAACAATTCAGACCTCATTTAAAACTGAAACTAAATGGACTGGTGCTATAATGGTACCTTAAACCAGAAGTCATTTCTGGCTATTTTTGGTCCACCTGTTTTCTTTGTGTGTGTGTGTGTGTGTGTGTGTGTGTGTGTGTGTGTGTGTGTGTGTGTGTGTGTGTGTGTGTGTGTGTGTGTTTAATGCTGTTATCATGGATCATTGTGGATTTACCAGATATGGTCTATGAGTAAACCAGTAACACCCGAGTAACGCCTCCGTGACGTCACCTGTAGGTTTCTGAAGAGCTAAGCTGAAGCTCGTTGGGCGTTCCCATCGTTGCCATCTTGGCAGAGTCGTCATTCCCGAAAAATCCAAAAATGGGCAAAGAGGTGGAGCTGAGAGGAAGACTGTGAAGGTGGGGGTTTATGATTGACACTGATCGAACTCTGAGCTGCCTGTAGCTAAGAACTAACTGACCTAACCTGGAGCTAATGGTAGCTAACCAGCTAACGGAGGTAAGCGGGCTAAAACTAAGGTGAGCTGTTAGCCGGCTAAAAACCACGGTCGTGCTACACTCTCCCTTCTTGCTGCAGATATTGGATACCTGTCAATCAAAAGGGCACGCCCCTAATTATGTTGAATTTCAAGATTAAATAACATCCAAACGGATGATTTAGCAAAAAGTTCACCGCCCGCACAGTTGTCATGAAGGTAAAGTTGACCTATTAATCCTAAAATGGATTTTTGTACCAGGTTTTAAACATGTTTATTTCTGCTGTGAAGTTGGTCTTTTTTACATGGGAGTCTATGGGGATTAGCTCTGTTTTGGAGCCAGCCCCTAGTGGACGAGGGGGGAACTGCAATTTTTTGCACTTCGCATAGGCTTCACATTTTATCGGCCGACGTTGCTGCTTGAAATAAACACCACATTTAGTGGCTGGATTGTAAACCTGCTGGAAGGTATATAAATGCCTGAAAAGCATCCATAGTTCACCTAAAGCAAGGATCACCACAACATATCCGATTCAAAAGAATGGGTCATTAACAAACTTGTGAAGAACTTAACAACAAGCTGTTGGAGATCCATTTTATTTGAATCAGGTATGTTGCAGTAAGGCAGTGGTTCCCAAACTCCTTCTGCAGGGTAATGTCAAGCACCCCCGATTCCACTACCCGATGCTTAAAAAGAAACATACAAAGAAATATGCCACAAAATAGTCTTTAGTTTATTGGCAGCTACTTCATGAGCTATAGTTAAAACCGTGTCAGTGGCAGTCGGGGAATGAACAATGATAAATAAAGGTGTTTAAACCAGGAAACTGCCAACTACTTCAAGTGAGTTGAGAATTTAATTAGACAGATGCTGTTTTAGTAAAACAACGCTGCTATTTTCGACAATTGAGTAGTTTATTTTTAAAGCAATCAATAGGTTTTTCTCTGTGTTCAGGATGAGACGTCCCAAAGTGGTGTTGTAACTCTTCTGGCTTCATGCTGCCAGATGCTGATATTTGGAGACATACAACACACTGTGGTCTCTCTTCGTTACCCACCATTGATCATTACCAGTACTTGACCTTTACCTGGTAGGGCTAAAGCGAGACATGCCTCACCATATTTTCTTGTTTGTTTTTTGTTTGTCTGTTTTTAATTCATCATTGTTTTCCCATTGGTACTTGTACAAATTAGGCCATGTTTTGCTAGCAGTGCAAAAAGTTTTATTTAGCCTAGCTGCACCCCATCATAACTATGGAGTCCTCCTAGTGGGCGCACCCCCCAGTTTGGGAACCACTGCAGTAGGGAAACATTCAACATACCTGGGCAGCTGTTGCCCGGGAGGAAGCGCAGTCGTCCACCAACCTTAAAGTCGGTGAATCGATTCCAGGCTTCCTCTGACTCTGACAGTTTAAAGTGCTTTGAGCGGTCACCATGACTGGAAAGACACTATAAGAACAGTCCATTTACCATTCACCTGCACCAACTCCAGGCCCTGGAGGACTGGAGTTGGTGAACCCTGACCTAAAGGGTAAGCTATCCATCACGATCTACCCACAGAGCTACACACTACGCTGCTGAGAAGCTGGAGATGATGTAAGCGATGGCGCCGGAGAACCAGCAGAGTTTCAGCGTTAAGGGGAGAAAATGCTGCATAGCTGCTACATATGACACAGATTATAACAATGACAATTACAAAAATATTTGATTTGATCTATTTTTTAATGTTCTATTATTTATGCATTCATTTATATTATTTTAATATCTAATTGTATTTTTTATGTTGTTCTTTCTATTTATTTCTATTTTGTTTTATCTATCTTTGACTATTTTTATTCATTTATTGTTATCAATTTATTTAACATTTAACTGTATTTTATTTCTTTAACTGTCTTAACTTTTCCTTTTTGTTTTTACTGTAACCCTGGTTTTTTTTTTATAGAGTAAATAAATTCAAGCACTAAGGGGTTAAGAGCATTCTTAGTTTTTACACACTGCTTTCTATATTCAGTTTTTGGTAATGATATATTTTATCATAGCCCATGTTTATTTGAGGGTTTGTTTATCCAAATTAAAGCCAGGTAATGATCAGATTTTTCTGTTTTTTTTATATATTTTTTGACCTGGAATGTGAATTCTTAAAATTGAAAGAGGGTGTACTTTCTTTTCATTTAGCTTCATCTGGGCCGTGTGGGTGCGTTTTGGTTTGACAAGATATAACATAACAGACTGCTTCAAAATCCTGAGAATAAACCATCATATTCGATTACTTTGGGAAACAGCTCTCAGATCAGGCTGTTGTAAAACAAAGCTGTGTTTCAGGTTCAGATCCGTGACACAGTCCTGATTCTACTGCAGATGAACAGCAGGCGAACTCGCCGAGCTGTCGCTCATATTACCATATAATTTAGATCAAATGCCATATACTTAACAGACTTTCTCAGGACAAGTTCAGCAGGTGGAGGCGTAATGATCCTCTCAGAACTACAGGTGCTGTTTAAGGACAAACAGATTAAAAGCTGAGTCTGTTGTCTTTAGGTGAGAAACCAGAAGATTAGGACTTCAGTGGAAGACTCAAACATCAAACTCTGAAAACATCAAGACCAAGTTGAAATTTGAAGTTAGACTGATGATCTTCATGTAACACAAAATATTTAAAACTCAACAGGGATCCATCATTCCTCAGGTCATACAGCGAGCATGAGGCTGACTGAACTAAGCAAGAAGGGACTACGTTTAGACACTTAAACCTTAAAATCAGAGATTTCCTTATGACCAAGAAGCTGCCAAATCCAAGTATTAATCAGTCCAGTGCTTCTATTTTCCTAAAGCACAATCAATCCTTTTAAATGTCCAGACACCAAAAACAGAAATATAAGAAATTAAGACCTTAAAATGAGCACATGCTATGGCTGCCTCATTTGATCCTGAACGGGCCACACTGGCTGCTGTGTCGCTGCCTCCCCTCCTGGGTTATAATGGTGAGTTTTACCTGTTTGATTCTTGCAAGGAAAAAGGGAATTGTGTGGATATTATTAATGACATATAACAGCAGCTAAAAATATCATTTTATGCAATAATATGCAATTATTAAATTATAAAAGACAGAAGTTGGGTTGATGTTTCATCAGGAGGAGTGGGGGCTGTGCAGTAAATGACAGTGTCATCTGCGTAGAAATGAAAAGTTGAATTTAGAATATTCTGTCTAAGATTATTTATGTAAATAGTGAATAATAATGGGCCTAGCATCAAACCTTAGGGGACGCCCTTTTTCACTTGCAATACCTCTGAGGAGGAACCCTCACTCTGTAATCTGATAGTCTGCAAACCACCCAACTCATGCAACTGCATGAGGCTGCACCCCTTTAACTTTTAAACTTTTATAGTTTATAGTTCAAAACTTTGATTAGAACACTATTTATTTATATTTTCTCATTGGTTATTAGCTTTTAAAAGTGAAAGAAAATCAGCACAACTGACACAGCAACTACTTCCCACTGCAGGAAGGCTTTACATGACATTTACATGTGTTTACATACATAACTAGAAAAGCCTGTGTAACACTGAGTCAATCACTGCTACACAGCAAAACAACAAAAAGACTTTTTCTGGATTCCTCTTTGTTTCTTCTCTAAAACTTAATCCACACTAACCTGTAGCAGAAGCAGCTGGATGAGATGGAACACTTATTTTAGACTGCAGCAACCTTCACAACCACCAAAAGTAAACACTCGTATACGACCAACATAAAACACTCAGACCAGACTGTTAAAAGGTGATGTATGACCTCCGCTAGTCTTCCAATCAAAGGTCACACTGGCACTAGGGAGTGCTCTGATTGGCTGGTTGACAGAAGACGGTCAATGTGATTGTCTCAAAGGTGACATTTAAACAATCAACTTATCCAGACACAACCTGAGACAGGAAGTTGTGTAATTGAGGGAGCAAACTGTGCAGTTTTAGGATTTTATTTGCATATATGAGAAAAAAAAGTCTTTTGGTCTGTTCACACGGGTTTCCTAAACTTTAAAAGAAACAAATGTATGTATGCAGTTCCTGACGCGGTGGGTATCGAACAGGGTCATGCAGCAGCTCGGTGGTCTCACCTTCGCCTCAGTGACCTCTGACCCCTGTGTGGTCAGCTGAGATGATTACATGTGGTGAGATATAAGCTGATAAAAGGAAAACTGCACAGTTGTCATGCCTACTCACTGGTTTGTGGAATATAACCTCATTAAGACCAATAATCACTGCAGCTTGATGTCATCAGTTCAGTCTTTTAAAGAATATCTGAAAAGTAACAACAACATTTTGTCCTGACATTTTTTATTGTTTATGAAATTATTCTCAATCTAAAAACAGTCCCTGATGGATTAAATGAACCCAGTCAGCTCAGGGAGAGAAAGTCAGTGATAAAACCTAAAGTTATGCAAGCATGTTTTATCAGCTGGGCCAAAGGTGAAACTGTGCTGAGCCCCAAACCCCTTAGGGGAGCTAAAGCTGGTTGGTTGTGTTGCAACAGCTGCAATAGTTAAACATTTGTTAAAGCACAAGAAAATAATCTCAACTAGTATCATAGCACAGTACTGTGCTAAACTATTCTGCATTACTCCATTATTTTATATATTTAGAGGTATGAGTTGTTGCAATTTACTGTACGAAATGTACAAACATAAATGGAAATAATATTTATGAGACTAAAACATTTTGTTCAGCTCTAAAGTTAATATTTGATTTGACCAAATCTAGAGGTGGGTAGTGTAGCCAAAATTTGTACTCAAGTAAAAGTAGCACTACTTCAAAATAAATGTAATATAAATGATAATATAATAGATTTTGTTTGTTGTCTGTCCAGATTATCCCACACTGCTTCAGTAAATTTGAGGTCTTGGTTCTGGGGAGGATCCATTCCTCCATTAAACCTGTTGCCACTCATTATGTGACGAACCTCAGCCTTTTCACCCCGTTTCCCTTCCTTAAGAACGGCTTCCTGACAGCCACGTTTCCATGGAGACCATTTCTGATGAGGCTTTGGCCAACAGGAGATGGATCAGCTGAAGGTCCAGATGCATGACGGCTGAATACACGGCTTCTGATTGGAGAAAACCGTGATGGTCTTTGTGGAGGAATACACATTGTCTGTGCTGTCCTATGTTCATGCTGTCTGATGATGTCCAACCCACAAAGACCATCCCGGTTTTCCCCAATCTGAAACCCTGGGTGGACAGCACAGTTCGGTCCCTGCTAAAAGCCCGGGATGCAGCCTACAGAGCAGGAGACAAACTGGAAGGCAGGTCGGGCACTAAAATCCTGTCCGGTCTGCACATCCATTTTTTTCCCGCTTCAGCAGGGAAGCCCAGACTTCCCTCTCCCCGGCCACATTCACCAGCTCATCTGGGGGGTTCCCGAGGCGTTCCCAGGCCAGCAAGAAATGTAGCCCGTCCAGCGTGTCCTAGGTCTTGCTCGTGGTCTCCTCCCGGTGGGACATGCCTGGAACGCCTCACTAGGGAGGCGTCCAGGAGGCATCCTAACCAGATGCCTGAGCTCCTCTCGATGTGGGGGAGCAGCGACTCTACTCTGAGCCCCTCCCGGATCATAGAGGTTCTCACTCTATCTCTAAGAGAGAGCCTTAAACTCATTTCAGCCGCTTGTATTCGCGAGCTTGTTCTTTTGCTCACTACCCACAGCTCATGACCAAAGGTGAGGGTTTGAATGTTTTTTTCCTTTTGAAGTTAAGCTGAGAGGTGAGTTTCTGTGAGAAATAAGTCAAAGCTGGAGGTTGTTAATGTTTTAGATGTTTTCTTACATGGCAAAAAACTTACATTAAACAACTTGTGTCCCCGCTGATGGATAGCTACCCTTTAGCTGATCTACGGAAGTTTTCCAGCATTTCTACCCCGTCCAGGAGGTTTACAATCCATCCACTAAATGTAGTTTTATTCAGAGACTCTATCTGGTAAATCCACAATGATCTATGATAACAGCATTATTTATCACATTTCACCATAAAAACATCACCATCACTACTATGTTGCTAAGAGACCTCTATTTAGACCTGGACATGATGATGAAGCCACTTCCTGTCAGACTTTCCACCAATCAGAGAGCTTAGATTGACGATAACGTCCAATCAGGAGCAGCCAAAGATCAACCAGTGAGCAGAAAGTTCTATGTGTGTGTGAAAAGAAGAAAAATAATGCTTCTCTATGGCTGGAATAAAGCCAAGAAGACGTTTCTGATGCACGGTGGCGCCACAAAGCAGCTGAGCTGGAGTTGGTTTAGTGAGGATAGCAGGTAAATAGCAGCAGGAATAACTGGAAATGAGGAAAAAGTGGAAACATGGAAATAGTTTCTGTTGTGTGTTTGTTTCAATAACAATATTTTTTCTCCTGAAAGACTTGAGAGAACGATGAGATGAGAAAAGGTTTGGTCACTGTTGATCTGTGTGTTATTTCTACAAAGTTCTGTTAGTAATAAATTCTGCTTTCTTCTTCTGGTCTTTATGCTGCTAAATCTATTCATACATTCATTTTACATCATTTTAGCCTCAGAATCTGACAGCTGACAAACATCATGTCTGATGCTGACTGGGATTAAAAGCTTCAGCTTCTACAAACAAACAAACAAAAACAAAAGAAAAAAAAACAAAAAAAAACAACAACAGGGAGACCCAACACAGCGCAGCTCAGAGTTTTAAGGGTTAAAGTGGTATTTTTCTTCTTCTTTAATCTGCCTATTCATCCAGCCGCCTCATTTGAGAGGTTACTCCACCCAAAGACTTATCAAGTCTGAGGACCCTGCTGATATAACAAGCACATACTGACAGAAAGGAGGGCGATACTGTACTTTAGGTGTTGGTGGGGGCATGTTAAGGGACCCAGTGAAAGCAGCATGGGTTCATGGATGTTACCCAATCAGAGAAAAACCACCTTTCACCTCAAAACTGGCCTGCAGTAGTGTCACTACAGGGGAAGGTCAAGGGTGCTCATCCTAAATACCTTCAGACACCATTCATGTTTAAAAAGAGCGTTAATACAGTTTTATGTCAATGCTAAGCCACTGCTACAGAAGCGAGACTCACAGGGTGTCATTAAAAATCCTATCATGTATTTAACTTGACAGGGCATTGAGGAGTTTTACTCACTTTCTTACACCCCCCCCCCCCCCAAAAAAACAAAACAAAAAAAAACACGCAGCTTCTCCCTCGTGCAGCTGTTTGGAGATGTGCGCTTTCACACAAAATCCGTTACTTGCACCTGGAGCAGTTAAGACCTTTTAGTTACTATCAGGTTAATGATTATCAATCACCTTTTGCCAAACATTAGGAAATGTTCTGGCTCCGCTTCAAACTGAAACATTAGTTCAGTCAAACGGACTGTTGCAATAATGAGCATTTAAAAGCCAGTCTTTATATATATATATATATATATATATATATATATATATATATATATATATGTTAATGGCGTATGTGTCTTTTACACACGTAAGTGTATAAGAATGTGAGATAATTAAAACATTAATCATATCAACTCAGTTCGCTCCGACTTTTCTCTTTAACAACAACTTAGAACAAAGTTCAGTCAAAACACGTGATTTAAAGTATAGCATGTAAGCTAGCAGTCCGACAGTCAATTTGGTCCGATAATAAGTTAATTACAACTAACCTGAGTGACAGTTCCCACCTGTGGGTAGAAGTTCTCTCCAGCTTCTTGCTCTAGACCACGCGCGCCTAACTGAAGCCGACTTCCGGTCTCGGTGTGTTCAAAATAGAACCCCGAGCAGTTTTCAACCCCGCTTTTAAAGTTAAACCATGCTACAATGAAACATTTAAAGTAGAGTAAATACATAGCAGAGTTCATATTGAAGGTTTTTATAACCGCGTGTTTATTTTATAGCGTCATCATTACAGTTTTAGATACACTTACTTTGAAAGTGAAACCTTCTAACTTCCGGTCATGTTAAGTCTCATTGAATGAATTTAGTGAAAAGCTTGTCTTGTTTACTTGTGATGAGTGTTTGGTTCATTATTTATTTGTAACAATGCTTTTTGGTAATAAATGTCATACTTTTGGAAAATCTGTTTAGTTCTCTTTTAAATTGAATCACATTTGTAAGACAAATGCATTTGTGGGATGAGCAGCAGAGTTGACTGTGTGGGATGTAAAACTGTCCAAAAATGTGTGTTGCTCCCACGGAAAACTTAAAAAATATTATCCACCAATATCAAACCACTTATTCTGCTGTTGTCTCTTGCTTGGTGTTGTTTATTGGATTGGATGAGTGAAGTCTGAAGAAACAAGACATATTAATAATTTAACAACTTCTTCATTTCAGACTTCAGACAACCTTAACAGTCCCTCTAGGAGGTTCCTTCAGATAAATTGAAATTCATCCCACACTGTTATACTATCAGGAAAAAAAAACTAACAGGAATATAATAATGTGAAAGTATTATATATATATATATATATATATATATATATATGACTTTCCAGTAAAAACACCACATAAAAACCACAAAAACAAACAAGTAAAACAATTTAAATGGATTAAAAACAATACCCAAAATGTGATCATTAAATAAAATAAAAAAAAAAGGTGCATAAGATCACATGTCCCTATTCAAAAAGGTATTGCATGAGGAAGAAATTGGCTCTGTGTTTCCAGCCTATCAGACTATATGTAGAGGCTGGTAGGGCTGGGCCATCCTGGAAAGTTTGATTTTGATCCGATTCTAAGTAAATCCAGGGCAAGTATTGCTTAAATGGATATCTGGATGTACCCGCCCAGCCCCAGAGGCTGGTTCTGGTTTCCCACAACGCCTCTGGTTACCTGCTACACGGTACACAGCAAGCAGGAGGTCTGTGGGAGGCCACCATCACCACATGCTGAACTTAGCAGAATTTTTGCTTTTAACTTTTACAAATCAAGAAATAAGGAGAAATGTTAAAACAGAACAGGAATATAAAAAGAGTAATAATTTATCTGTCCACACTGAAAACCGGAAACCTGCTCAGGAAGTTCAGGCGTTGGTGCCCGTGGTCCTCCTGCTTCCATGTTAGCATCACATTAGCATCACGTTAGCATCTTATTACCTGAAAGCATGCCGAGGTACTTATATCGTTCAACCATCTCTGTTTCAGTGCTGATAATGCTGGTCTGTGATGGACAGAGAGGACTTTCTAATATCAGTCACTTCTTTTGTTTTTTCCCCGTTTAGGTGCAGGTGGGCTTCGTTGCACCACACTGGCCAGTGGTTGTCCTCATCACCATGCAGCAGACTGACAATAACTTTACTGTCTGCAAATGTTAGCGGTGTTTCCGTTCTCACGCTGACTCCTACAGCTGTTAGATCGTTGCCATCCTGGAGGATACGGTTTGGTCCAAGACTGCAGAGATATGGGTTCTCCACATCTCACTGCACTGAGATTTCATCCAATGATAACAAGTCCTGTGTTTCCAGGGAGGAAGGTGCCATCCCACATCATCACACTGCCTCCACCACAAGCCGTTACCCTATGGGGGTATCAGCATAGTTTCCCAGGTCTTCTCCACACTTTGACCCACAATCCAACTGACAGCTGAAACAGCGTCTATTCTCACAGTCTGCTAATCAGACACCTGAGTATCATCATCGAGGTACCAGAAGCTCAACAAGAGTCAACAGCAGAATCAGCTGTTTGACATAGGCAGAGAGGATTTGGACAGTTTTACAACCCACACACTCAACTCTGCTGCTCATCCCACAAATGCACTTTCCTTACAAATGTGAAAGAGAAATAAACAGACTTTCCAACAATGTAAGTTTTATACCAAGAAGCATCGTTACAACGAAGGAATGTTCCAAACATTCATTTACTGACTTTTTCTGCCAAGTTAACCTTCAGCTGCTCGGAAACAAAGGCTTTAATTCTGAATATCCCCCAGTGACTGACAGGATGCAGCTGCTGCTCTGCAGCGTCCAGCTGTCTCCTGCTCTGAAATCTTATGGTAAATATAATTACAACTTCCTCAAAGAGGGTGTGTGTGTTCAGCATGTGCTGCTGAGAAGTAAATCAGTGGTAATCTTTAACTGGAGCATCCCGGGCTGCGAGCACTCAGCTTTCACACTGAAATCATCTGCTTCGTGAGCGGTTTGCATCACCTTTAACCTACAATTTACGCCAATAAACAACCTCCTATCACATCTAAATGAGTTTATTACTGAAGCAAGGGGCAGGTCGTCCTTTAGTTCCAAGCTTTATGGCTACACCTGCTGGACAACACCAGCATGAACAATATGAACAGCTGCATGATGTTCATGAATGCTTTGAAAAGGTTTTCTTGAGCATGTTTAATGAAGAAAGTCATGAACTCAACTGTTTATTTGCTGCAGCTGCATCCTCCATTTCCCCCGTAACTGCCTGTATTTTAAATTATTTTATTTTAATTTGCATACTTATACTTTTAAACTCCTCTTAATTCTCGGTGGTATTCAACATGGACGGTAAAGTAAGATTTTGTACAGGGAAACCTGTTTCCTTGCTGTACCCATGGCAACAAACATTTTGACCTCTGTTTGACTAGAACAAGGAGGAAGAACTTTGGAGCAGATTTCCCATCTAAACTTTCTCAGTGCATAAATATTTGTGAGGCGACTTGACTGAACAGGTCTGTTCAGGGCCTGTTTCTGGATCTCAGGTTGGGTTAAGGTCAAGAATCCGATCTGGGTCAGTGTTGAGCTCCATTATCCAACCTCTCCTAAAGTTCTGGGTCCTGTTTTCTATAAACTAGATAAAAATGTTGAAGAATTGTTGCCTCAGTGACTCCAGGACCCGAGCAGCAAACCGTGATGCTTCCTCCCTCATTATTAGCTCAGCTTTGTTTTTCAGACTTCAGGTTCTGGAGCGATCTTTGCTGATACCCATCAGACCCAAAATTTGTGTTTTCAGAAATGCTTCTGTGGTCTGTGGTAAAGGCAGGGGTGTCAAACATATGGCCCAGGGATCAAAATTGGCCCACCAGAGGGTCCAATCTGACCGGGATAAATTTCCCCACTACATACACACAGTACTACTCTGTGTATTTACACACACACACACACACACACACACACACACACACACACACACACACACACACACACACACACACACACACACACACACACACACACAGTGCCATACTAAAATTTGTGCTTTTCCAAAATATTACACCACGCTTTCTGATTTAATAGATGTGACTTTAGTTTGTGTGACACGGTGAGTCAGGATTACTACACGCATGTGGAAATGTACACGTTTAGAAGAACTTCCAGGTCTGGAAAAGTTACTCTGGTCATCATGTGAAATCCTGGATTCCTCAGTTCCAGATGAAATGTTTATTGTTTTGTAGGTCCATTGTGATCTGGGAGCAGTAACAAACATTTTAAATGAATAAATATGTCAAATAAATAAAATGTGTAAATTAATTAAATAAATACACAAATTAATTTGATATATGAAGTTTAAAAAAATGATAGAAGTTTAAAAGATTTCATAAAATATATTAAAATTTTATTTAAATTTATATATTTGTAAGGAAAATTTTTTTTGTATATATTACATAAATAAATATAAAATAAATGATAAAAGAAAAACATGAAATATATACATATATGAAATAAATGTGTTTCTGAGCTAAACTAGTTGAAACTGCACTTTTTTCCAGAAATTTCAGGTTGTTCATGTTTTCTAAAAGGATAGTTCAGTAAATACAAACATTGGGATAATTTACTTTTACTTCTTTGCATTAAATAGAGGAAAAATATGGAGTTTGATTATTTTTAAGGTTCTTATGCTGTTATTTTACTGCAGCTTAGCATGTATGTGGTCTCTGAAGTGTAAACTGGCACCCCTGATCTCTGGTGCTCATGTTGTAATGAATGAATATTTCATGAGGAGCAGACTCATAAACCGGGTAGGGCTGGTCTACGAGTCTGCTCATAAAGTCACTCACAAACCAAACCCATGGTTTTACTTCAAGGACAAGGTTGCATCAACTCAGGCTCCTTTTGGTAGATGCATGAAGGGGTCCTGAGGGAAAATACTGCAGACTGGGAACCAGTGATCTAATGGAAACAAGCTGAAGAACGGGCCCGTATGCATTCTAACTCACAATGATGCTGGACAACAAACTGTTTATGTTCATAATTTAATTTCAATGAAAAAGACACGTTACATGTGAACATAAAAAATACAAAAACAGGGAAGCTGCATGTTGAATAAACAAGGTTTTACTGGTTGGTGTGTTTACGTCCTACAGCTCAGCTACAAATAAACATTAATATGTGACCTTTCTAAAAAATGTGTGCACTTAAAAAAAAGCTGCTCCTGAAAGATCCAGAAGTTAAGATATTTCTCATAAAATCATTTTAACAGCTTCCACAACATAAAAATAAAAACGAGACGTCTTTCACAGCCTGCTTCAAATACGAGAAGACATTTAACAAATCCTGCAAATGAATACAGTTGATATAAATACTGTAATGATTAATATGCATCTATTTTTGCTCCAGTGTAAACACAAACATTAACACGTCGCTGGAAAACATTTCACTGAAAAGTCTTTTTGGTTGATTAAATATTTGAGAAAAAATATTAATTATTTTTGTGCAAATAGAGAAACACTATATTATGGACTTAGCTGGAGTTGGATGTGTCAGAGAATATCTTGTAGGCAAATTAAAGTGTTTTAAATTAAAGTATTTTTTAAATTATTTGTCTTAGTAGTAGTACTGTGTGGTAAATCTTTAGGGTCAGCTGGAGCAGAAGGAGCAGTGGATGCCTCCCGTCAGGTCGGAGATGGCTCCCTCTCTGACGAGTCTCCGGAGGAACAGAGTCTCCTGGTCCACGTTGTGCATCTTCTGCTGCTGCATGACGCTCATGGGCAGGCGGTCGTAGTAGTGCAGCGGCACTTCCCGGTGGGTGAGGTTGTAGCCGAAGCCTGCCAGGCTGACCTCGTCGCACAGCAGGCTGGCCAAAGTCAGCGCAGAGACGCCCAACGTCGGCACGTTCTGCAGAAATAAAGACACAGAAGCAAAACTTTCATTTATCGCATTATGGAGACAAACGGACTAATAAACACTTCAGTCATCAAATACGAGTTATTCTCTGAAGCTCAAGAGAGATCCTGTTGTCTTTGCTTACTCATATGAATAAATAGTAAATTTTATTTAACTTCACATAAATTCACCACTTACAGAATCAGAATAAACCTTATTGTCTCTGGAGGGAAATTCTAAATAAAAAAGAGGCAATAATAGGAACTATAAAGTCAGACAGTAAAATATAAGTAGAACTAAATATTCCACAGCAATAAAACAGTAAAATTTATCTTATAAACACAACTAACTAATCTAATAAAAAGGTGCAAACAACACCTCACTGATCAGCAAACGCTGGCAGCTTGACTTTCTTGATCTTTCTGGAATATCAAGTTTGTAGAGAAGAATTGTGAGGAAGGAGAGCTTGTAGTGAGTGATGATCTGTAGCACCTCCTGGAAAGTAAAACTTCATGTTCTGAGGGAAACTGTGGTGGATCATCATTGAGGAGATGGGTAGTTTTTGTTATCCATCAACTTCATGGAATAATAAACTATTTTTTCTCTTCAGAGAAGCACTGTGGCGGCCCGGTGGGAACCAAACCAGTGACTTGAATGGCTGCGAGTGGCTGCGAGTGGCTGCGAGTAGCTGCGAGTGGCTGTGAGTGGCTGCGAGTGGCTGCGGGTGGCTGTGGTGGCTGCGAGTAGCTGCGAGTGGCTGCGGGTGGCTGTGGTGGCTGCGAGTGGCTGTGGTGGCTGCGAGTGGCTGCGGGTGGCTGCGAGTAGCTGCGAGTGGCTGCGGGTGGCTGCGGGTGGCTGCGAGTGGCTGTGGTGGCTGCGAGTGGCTGTGGTGGCTGCGAGTGGCTGTGGTGGCTGCGAGTGGCTGTGGTGGCTGCGAGTGGCTGTGGTGGCTGCGAGTGGCTGCGAGTGGCTGCGGGTGGCTGCGGGTGGCTGCGAGTGGCTGCGGTGGCTGCGGGTGGCTGCGAGTGGCTGCGAGTGGCTGCGAGTGGCTGTGGTGGTTGTGGTGGCTGCGAGTGGCTGCGGTGGCCGTGGTGCAGCCGTAACGACGTACAGCACCCGGTGGATACGGCCTTTAGACGTGTTCCTACTCCAACACACCTGATTGAGAATAATGACCTCCTCATGGAGCTCTTTGCAGCCTGCTAACAAGCCATTCCGGTGTGTTAGAGGAGGGTTACCTGAAACATGCAGGCAGGGGGTCCTGAGGACCTGGACTGAGAAACAGTTCTAACACACTCACATCCGCGGCTGTGATAACTGTAGTTACATTAGAACAGGGCAACTCACACTTCAGTGCTACGAGCTCCACAATCCAGCAGGTTTTCAGCGTATTCCTGCTTCAACACGCCTGACTCCAGTTAACACTAGAAGTCCCAGGATGTTCAGTTTCTCCTGCAGCCCCCTCCCTCTGCCACACCTTATCAACCTTTCCTGACCTGTGGTTGATTGAATCAGGTACTCTGGCAGGTTTTCAGAACCAAAGAGCAGACGGTTGGTTACACAGGCTCTTACACCTCACAGGAAAGAGCTGAAATCTGCACTGATGAATATTTTTGTGCTAAATCTTAATTTTGTCTACATTAGATCCACCTACTTCTCTGTCCACTGCCAAAAGAAATGTAAACATCTACTGTCACACGACTGTTATGTGGAGAGAAGTCACCGTGCCTTCATCACAGCAGATACTGCCCAGAACAACACGGAAATGAAGAGACTTGGTGAAACACTTCATGCTCATTCACGTGCTTGCTAGTCCATCCGAACAATGGAGTTTACTTGGGAATTACAAAAGTTTGTGATTTGCTGCCCCACTCCTCTTCCAACCCACACGCTACTTTCTCTGTTATTCATACAAACCAGGAATTTATCATGTGTATAAACAGGACATAACTAACTAAATATTAGTGGTAAACACAGCTGATTTTTTTTTATCTCACTCTTTGACCTGAATTAGGGAGTGAAAATGCTCGTATATCTGTCTCTACATGAACTGGTTCAACTCTGGACTTAACTTGTAGTTCATTTTGTGGATGCAGATGATTTGCAGCATTCAGCAGCTCCGTCCTGCTAGTTTCAAATGCTGCGCACGCTCTCTGCAGATTGTGCAGAATGTGACCGAGCTTCGTGACGTTCGCCTGACTGAGATGGGGCATTGCTTTCTGCAGGGATCGGGGTCTTTCATTAACCTGGAACTACAAATCCCTCCAGCCTGTGCTGCAGTCTTCCTCTTTACGGCAACCGAGAGGGGACATTAATCCTCCTCAACCTTAAAATATAAAAGAATCTGATGGTTTGTAACAGGAAGAATATTTATGCTATCATGGCAATCAACAGCCAGAGCAGATCAGGTCTGATAGCGTACCTACAACAGAGACCTGAGCTGGAAGTTCGACCTGAGGGGTGGGTGCGTTAATAGCGAGAACAGCTGATGAACTGCGCTGGCCTTACTAACATTTTTGCAGCTGTGGGGCTTCTAGCGTTAAATGGATCTAAAGCCCCGTTTCCACCAACGATGGGCGGGGTGGGAGGCATTGTTTTGTGTTTCCACACGTGAAAACTGGGACAGGTACCCAAATATCCGACCTGACCCGTCCTATTTGTTGGGACCCTTCTGTTGGGATACCAATCTAACCGACCCGACCGGAGTGTGTAAAATAGGAGTTTTACACAATGCAATCCATTGATTGGTTGATAAAAAGTCCCTTCCTGTGCGACCTGGCATTAAAACAGAGCAGGAACGGCTCCTTGTTTGGAGCAACAGATTTTCCTTTTGTTGATTAAATCTGTGCTTTTCTGCTTCTGGGTATCTATTAGAGGACAGAAGACGAGTATCAGATTGTGTTCAACAGGATTTTGAGCAAAGTTTAAACCATAAATTGAAGCAAAATGTCTCAAACTGTATGTGACAAATATGTCACGCCGGGCTCTTCTGGGTTACCTTAAATCAACATGTAACAGTGGCTTTTATCCCCCATCCTAACTAAAACATGAGGGGTGGGTGCGGTTACAGAAATAACACGCCGCTTTTTTCCAGACGGATCTTCCCGTAACGGTGCTTCAATAGAGTCAAACTCACGACCAAGTCGGTACTTTTTTCTTTTTTAGGTGTGTAGTGTCTTTATTTTGTTCCAACAATAAAGAGACAGATTCAGTAGCTTGATCATGTGTCTTCTACCTGGTCCCAGCCCCACAGACGAGGTCTGGGTTTGGGGTATTTGAGGAGGTCTAATGCAGTCAGTCTGATGATGTGAGGGTTCAGTAGTCTGAACATCTGGGGCTCCAGAGGGATTTCATTTGGAACCTTCTGCCAGAAGAAGAGCCAGTCCCACAAAGGCTGCAACACAAACCACAGACCAGGTGTTTTAGATCAGCTGAGACAGGGAGTGTCCTTACAAAGACTGATAAATGAGCACATTAAACAACAAGTAAACAGCTGTGCAAAATAATGTGCAAACATCAGGGGGAAAAGGAAACTGATGTACAGATTTACCGACGTGTAAATATAAATGAAATATTTAAAAAAGGGAAAAAGTTTCTGCAGTTTCTTTAGGTAGTCTTCAGGGACCCTTGAAGGACTTTTCAAACATCTTCTTTGGATGTGTCTGCCTTTTGTTCTGTTCTCTGTCCAGAGGATCATTTCTGACGAGGCTTCAGCAACAGTAGATGGACCAGGTGACGTCCAGATGCATCTCTCAGGTCTTTGCTGGTCGTTCACTTTCAGGTTATTCTTCTGAAACAGACCATTTTCTAGGCCAGTAAGTTTTCTTGTCCACGTGTCCAGTTTCTGTACACCGTGCTGATGCCAAGTTTTCAGCTAACAGCTCTTTGGGAATCAACTTATTTTAAGTCAATCACACTGTTATCTTTGGCATTCACCACAGATTAAACTAAAACAGGAATAAATGATGGATCTTTTTGTCTGTTAACCCTTTAATGGCTTCTCTACTGTTTGGTTGAGGAAGTTCATCAGTGACTACAATGAATTTTACTAAAGATTTGCAGAAATAACCCTGCCTGAGCTGTTTCTACCACCATGTTATACCCAAACTACAGTGGTGTGAAAAAGTTTTTGCCCCCTCTCTGATTTCTTTTTTTATTTTGCATGTTTTTTTTTTAACTCTTAAATGTTTCAGATCATCAAATAAATTTAAATATTAGTCAACACAAAATGCACTTTTTAAATGAAGGTTTTTATTATTAAGGGAGAAAAAATCCAAACATACATGGCCCTGTGTGAAAAAGAGACCCCCCTCCCCGTTAAAACATAACTTGGTTTATCACACTCAGACCTGATTACTGCCACACCTGCTCTCAATCCAGAAATCCCTTTAAAATCCAAAGACCTGCAGGCCTCACAGCCTCAGGTAAGGTCAGTTTTCATGACTCCACCATGAGAAAGAGACTGGGTAACAATGGTCTCCATGGAGTTCCAACAGGAGAACCGCTGCCGAGCAAAACACAACATTTAGGATCGTCTCAATTTTACCAGAAAATCTCGATGATCCCCGAGACTTTTGGGACAATCCTCTGTGATGAGACAAAAGTTGAACGGTTGCAAGGTGAGGGTCCCATTACATCTGGAGTAAAAGTAGCACCGCATTTAAAAAAAACAACGTGCAAAAATGATCAAACACTCAATCAGGTGAATCAGTAAGTAAATTTATTCAATGATGACTGCAACCATGAGAAGTCAACAGCTGACTGCAGAGTTGTGAAAAACGGGCGAGGGGTGTCATTCAGAGGTGAAGAACAATCAACTTATGTGTCCTGGTACATTCTGTGGTCAGACTGACATTAGAGCAACCTCTAATAAACCGAAGAACAGGAACTTAAAGAGGAACTCTCTTTATAGGCAAATGTAAGCAGCAAGCAGGGTGAAGGTGAACTTCCTCCACAATGAGTGAGTTTAACGGCGTATACGATGTTCAGACACAGAGTACAATGACATGTACATTTTCCAACAGCCAACAGTAAAACATGGTGGTGGTAGTATGATGGTCAGGATCTGCTGTGATAAACCACAAATTCTGCTTCTACCAAACGATCCTGAAAAAGAACGTCCGGCCATCTGTTCATGACCCAACCTGAAACGAACTTGGGTTCTGCAGCCCGACAATGATCCAAAACACACCAGGAAGTCCACCTCTGAATGGCTGAAGAACATGAGTCCTACTGAGACGCTGTGACAGGTTCATGCTCGGAAACCCTCCAATGGGCCCAAACTCCTCCACAGAGCTGGAAAAGACTCATGACAAGTTATCGCAAACGCTTGCTGCTGCTGAGGAAGGCCCGACCTCCTTCACACAGAGCCACGTAGGCTTGGAGGAATAATAAAAACTGCATTTTGTGTTTACTTGTGTTGTTTTTGACTAATATTTAAATTAGTTTAATCCGAAACATTTAAGTGTGATAAAATCAGGAAGGAGGCAAAAACTTTTCCCACCACTGTTTGTTATCCCATTACTGTTTAAAGTGTTGACCTTTTCACCGGTTAATAACCCGTTAGCTCAACCATTAGTTAAAAAACATGGACTCTTATGTTATTGTTCAAAGGAAAAGAAAAAATAAAGGAATGTTTTTGCTCTTTTTTTCTTAGTGGAACAAAAAAATGTTATGAGTTGACAACACCAGTTCATCCTGTGAGTTAGGAGCCTTTTTATCTTCCAAAACAGCTGAATTTATTCAGTTATATAAAAACATATTAAATATGTTAAACAATAAGTAAAAAGAAAAGGCCAGGAATTAAATAAAATAAATGAATAAGAATAATATTAAATACATAGTAAAAAAAAATCAAACATTTCTATAAAAAAGTACTGGGGGTTTGTCATTCATAGATCAGAGGTTAAAAGATTGGACTCAAAATGGGTTTAAAAAACAAAATATGTTAAGACTTTTCAGAAGATCTGAACTATTGCTTAAGATCACTTTCCAATTTTACAAGAACATCCGGCTGCTTGGACGAAAAATATGAGGAAAACCGGGTTTTGCACAACACAATATGAAACAACATGAGGTTGTCGTGGAGGGAGCAGGACCCACATGCTGGGTGAGACACAGGAGGCAGCCGGAAAAGGTTTGTTCAGAAAACAAAGGCACTGAACAGGAAGGACATCCAAAAATAACATGAGCTCAAAAAATCAAACTAAGAGGCAAACATGGAAGACGCTGGGGGCAGAAACACAGCGCACACAATGACTGGCAAAGGAAAACCGGGAGCACATATACAGAGGGACCGGTTACTAAAGAGAAGCAGGTTGGAAGCCGGGAACAGGAAGTAAAGCAAGCGGAGTAGACTAAGGGATTAACCCTCCAAAATAAAACAGGAAACAAGACAGATTTAAAAATGACGAGACTAGAAATGAAACCGACTGCAAAGAACTAGATCTAAACCAAAAACCAGATTATGACAGAAACCATATAAATGGTACATAGTAAAAAAAAAAAAGAATTAAAGGAAACCCATCCATTATCAGAACAAACAATTTCTATTTTAAAATGAAAGTTAAAGCAACAAAAACAACCTGAAACTGCAGCTTGTCCTGTAAACAGCGGACTCACCACAGAGAGCTTGTTTATCATCGCCGAGGTCCAGCTCAGGTCTCCGCCTTTATACACCACAGCCACAAACAGAGTCTGAGGGTCTGTGTCCACCCACCGGAGCGGAGTGCCCTCTGGGTAACTCATCCTGATGCTGGTTCGATTCCCAACGTCATGGCTGAACTCTCCCAGAGGTCCCCTGTTCAGCCTGACAGACACAAGGTCAGTAAGTCCCTGACTTTATCAGGATCATCACAGCACTGAACCTGAAACTCAAACACAGACTCTCTGCTTGTTTAGCGACTCGTTATCTGAACAGATGTCCTCCGAGTTCATCATCACCACGGCAAACAGTAGAATGAGGGACTACTATATGCAGACGGGGTTAAAGTCTGGTCATCACACTGTAATTCTGACCTGATAATGGTATCAAAGCGATTGATCAGTGGGCCCAGCTCCAGGCCTTTGAGGATGCCTCCGTTTCCCACGACCACACAGCGGCGGCATTTCCCCGACGTCCTCTCTGGCAGGGCTGCAGAGTCCGAGGCTGGAAGCTGGAAACAGAAACATTTCAGCACAGAGACAACCAGACGGGTGAAATGCACTGCTGGCGTTAAGCTGCAGACCTGCTGAAGACTGGAAACTGGAGAGCGCGTTAATAAATTCAAATGCAACAAATAACAGACTGAATCATATGAGACAAGAAACGCAGCCTTCAGGGCAGGAAATAAAAAGCATCACGTGTTTAAAGTAATGAAGAGACACCAAAATGAAAGAGAACACATTCATGTTTGACTTTGTCTTTTTGTTATCAGAGTAAACGTTTGCTTGGCGTGAGCAGCGTTAGCAGAAGTAACCAACCGGGGTTTTTACCAGGGTTCAGACTTTTCTTCCTGACTGAGTGAAACAACCAGTTAGTATGAAGGTGGCAGCCATGATGAGATGGTTGAAGCACATGAACATCCTTTATGAACTACACTTTCGTGGAAATTGGTAGAAGTGGATCAACCTGCCACTAAAAACATATGATTTGTAAAGGAGGACTGCTCGATCACTGCTTTCGTTTAGATTCCTTCTAGTACAATATCAAATCTGAAGTTTAATTAAAGCAGGTTGTTGAATTTCTCTTTTGGTGCCTATAAGGGAGATTCTGGGTTAAAAGCAGCTTCAGGATTATAAAAGAGCCTCCAAGCATCTAAACTGAGAGGACCAGCCAACATAAGGCAGAAACGGGAGTATTAATCATGTCTTTTATTTCTTACTTGGTTAAAATTTATTGACTGAGATCACGTTATCTTCACATCCGGTTTTAACTGTGAAAACGCTCGTCAAGACCTCCCAGCACCACTTCACACACTGCAGTAGTTATCCATCTTAACACGAGGGAAGATTTACAGTGATCTTCAGTCGTCTGCCAACCTGAAGATCGCTGGATTGAATCCGGGCTTGCCCAAGGGGTGAGGGGTATTGTGGTTTTCAAAACTTTTTGAGGGACGACCCCGAAGATAAGATTCAGGTTAATGGTTTACTAGCAGACTTGTGCAGAGCTTTTTAGAGAGCCGTTTAATTTGAATCAGGTGTGTTGCAGCAGGGAAACAACAAAAGACCGGCAGGATTGAGGGCCTTGAGGACCAGGACTGGGGACCTCTGCTCTAAATGTCAGGCTGGAAAACTGTCAGAACTTTCATAAATAAAGATAAGGTGGATTCTGGCTGTTCAGCGCTGTGCAAGCCACCTGCCACATGCCCAAAATCAGCTTCTTTCATGGATATAATGTCAAATTTAGGTTTTTAGTACTAGACGGCGAAAACAACATAAATAAATGGACCTTGTCTGCTACACATCTATTTTTCTCGTCATTAGGTTGGGAACGATGGGCTTTTTTTTTCCACAAATATCTACATCCCATAGAAAAAGTCTGTCTATCCTCTTGTTGGAGACGTTTTATATTTTCCTTTATTTTAAAACTTAAAAATAGAAATAAAAATGGTCCTGGAGTAGAAATTCATCAGAAAGGTCTCGTAATGAATCTTAGGATTAGAAAGGTTGCAGAGCCCTGTCCTAGTTTTTCAGCAGGACCTGGTCTAATGTGGTCTGGCTCCACAAAAAGAAGTAGATTCGCCCTTTTTTAATATCAAAGATCAGAAGGCAACTTCATCAACGTCAGAACATTTCTTCTTTCCACGCTCATAGACAGAGCTGAAGTTATTTACCTTATTTAAATGATGTGTAATTATCTGATAACACTAACAGATTATTTTGCTTCAAATGTTCACAAGTTTTTCATTTTGTTGTGGTTCTTCCAGAGAGATTACTGGGTTTCCACAGGTCTGCAATAGTTCTCAGAAAACATGCAACGTGGAAAAGAATTACAGATAAAGACTCAAACCAGACGCAACTATACATGACTGTAGAGTTTCATTTATTATGGAAAGAATAAGCTTCCCTATCAGGCTTCAAGAAGCCAAATTCAGGAAATTTTGATACTGATTTCTGAATTTTCCTCCCTGTAATCCCGTTTTTGTTTAGCTATTTTCTCCCATTAGGACTTCTGGTCTGTTCCTGGAGAGTTTTGTGTTTTGACATTAACAGAAAAGAAGAGAAAAGGAATCACGCATAAATAAGCTCTAACGCTACTGCAACGTGACTGAATAAAGGAAGTTCGTGATAAAGTCCCTGTATTAAGATCAGATTAAAGGAGACAGAAGTGAAACCTGAGGCCTGACTGGTCAACACCAACACTCGCTCACACGCCAGGAAACACAGAACTTTTCTAATTAAAACCTGAGAGTCCCTCTCACGCGGTCACATGCTGAGATGAACAAAGGCTTCACTGTAAACGCGACCTTCCTTCACTGCAGTGCAGCAACGTTGGGTCATTTCAGACTTTTTCTGGCAGGTTTTTATCTTCTTCTTGCAAAAATATTTGTTCATATCTTCAGATTTTATTGGGGGATAATAAAATCTCTGGTCTCAGTAACGGGTTTTCTATCAGTCATTCATTAATACAACGCCTTTCTCTTTGGGTATGAGTGTGTGTGTGAGAGAAAGAAGAGTAGGTGTAGATGTTTAATTGCTGTTTTATTCTTTTCTATTTACAAACATCGTTTTTGTTTGAATTTTATTATTATGTAAAGCACTTTATGCTACTTATGTATGAAAAGTGCTTTATAAATAAAATTTGATTTGAATTAGATATTAAACTTCTAACTATGAAGGTCAGTTGTAAATTAGATGAGTTTGGCTCCTCTGTGAGTCATTATACAGGAATATTTCTCTGCACTCACCCACCGCAGCAGCTCCTCTACTTTCCTCTGAAGACCGCTGAACCCGAACGGCGGTGGGTACAGGAACAGGTCGTCAGGGAGTGGCTGGTTGTTCCAGAGGAATGGTTGGATCGCATGACCAGAAGCAGGAAGCTGAGCCAACAGGTGCTGTCTGGCGCTGTTGTGACGACACTGAGCCTCCAGAACTCTGTGCACGTGTTCATGCACAAGCTGCAGATAAAAAACAAATAAACAAAAACGAAGCAGTGAGCAGAGCTTCCTGAGCAGTGACGTAGCTTAGCAACATGACGGGTGAAACTCCGCTAAAAGACTAAGCATCGGCATCCAAACCAAACACAGTTCAAACCCCAGCAGTTACATGTGAAGAAACCAGGAGAACATCTCTGTCCACGTTAGAGCTTCTGCTCATTTCTAAACACAAACCAGGAGTCACATGACAGCAGAGACTCTGCTGGTTCCAGAGACGTCTGTCTCATCAAGGTGGGACAGAAACTCTGGAGCTAGCAGCCAGAACCAGAAACCAGGTCTTACTGCTGCTGTTTTGAAATGAACCATGAAGGTCCCGCTGGTTTCCATGGAGACGAAGGAGGTTTTATAGTAAAGGATTCTCTCTTCCTATCAGAGACTATCTTGGGCTTCACTTCTTTCTGGATCCTCATGGTGGTTCTATGGAGACTGTGGGGCTATCCCTGGATCCTCCTGACTGACCACTGATAGAGGCGTTCATCACCTGGAAAACTGCTCAGGTTCACTTTTTACCTTCAACTGTAGCACAGCTCCTCCTCAGACTTGTTTCTAGATCAGAGGTCTGCAGCCTTTACTAATAAAAGAGCCGTTTTTTACCACCTGTCTCACCAAATAAACATAGTTTTGAGCTGCAAAACCTACTTAATTCTTTAAAATAACTCAAAATAAACAAGGAAAATATTAACATTTTGCTGCTTTTTATGTGTCATGACAAAAGAAAATGCCAAACCCGAGCATCATCAAAGCTATCTGCTCTGTGTCGCTAGCGTGGCTCGACTCATCAGAAACGAATGAGTCTGCTGGAGCGGAATCAGTTCAGTGAGTCGTGACCTTTGGTATTTTAATGGTCCTGTCCTTGATGGCCTTCACAGAGAAAGAGTTTTCTTTCATTTTCTGAACAATTTCATGTTTGTTTTTTAAGTCCAAGAATAGTTGCTCCAATTGTAACCCGTCATAGACCCTCATGTACAAACAGATTCACCTATAATAAATACAGTTTATGACAATTAACAGATTAATATAAATAGTTCAACAGGTCATATAGTTTGTCATTTCGTTTAAAAATTGTTGAGAAGACAAATAGTTTTTCTTTAAATAATTAAAACCAAATAGGTAAAGTATCCCTCCGCCTAGCCCCTCCCCCTTTCTGCCCCCTGCATCCTCAGGTGTGCAAATATCAGAGGAGATGCAGAGCAGGAGGTTTTAACGTAAGCTTTGCTAAAAAAAGAAAAAAAAGGTCAAGTTTCCAATCAGAATTTACTCCTGATACTACGAAGATGCTGCACCTACCAAGCACCAAAACCTCAGGGAGTGAATACAGTAAAAAGGACTTTATTACCCTCCTGCTGTGGTCGGTCAACATGAATCCCAACTCTGGAGTTTCCCAGGGGCTGATGAGGTATATAAAGACGTGTATGCAGTAAACAGCTGTGTCTTCTCCCCGACCAGAGTGTCCACTGTTCATTTAGAAATCTTTCTAACATGCATCTCTGTTCATGGCTTTTTTTTTCTACGATTAAAAGCCTGTATTTGGTGTTCATAGATCGTTTTCTTTGCACTCCTGAAGCCTAACAGCTGAAATTACAGCCTGTTGATGGCAGAACTGTAGTTAAGGGCAGTTTTGTGACAGTTTTGTTAAATATATTAAGTTAATGGGATTATTTTTTATGTCCGGGAGGGTTTGGCCCACGCTCGGACGGCTGGACCGGGTTTCTCTTCTCCTGGACGTGTGTGGTTGCGGTGGACAGCGCACACATAAGACATCAGATGGCGAGCCGACCATGGAGTGTGTCCATTTCTTGATCTGGTAACGATCAACCTTTTGTGCAGCAGCAACCACAGCCTCCCAGACCCTGTTCAGACTGGTGGACTGTTTTCCTTCACCGTAAATCTCCCGTTTAAGAAAGACCAACCAGTTTTTATTAGGTCTCATTAGGTTCAGGTCAGGCGAGGATCAGGGCCATTTTACACCATATATCATCACATTGTGAGCATCAACTGTCATGTCGTCTTCTTGCATGCGAATACATGTAAATAAAAACAGGAAGTGACCTCAGTTTACCCGGAAATTGAAATTATTTATATTAAAAATTTCTTTTGGCCTGAAGTCACATCCACAAAAATGAGCACCTGATGTGGAGCTCTAGAGCCAACTACAGCATGGAACGGAGTGTTAGTATGGATCTATTCCATGCATATTACCCAGATAGAAGATAAGGCTTGTAATTTATAGCCAATGAAAATGTTCCATGCATCTAAAATGTAGAAAGATGCTCTGGTAGACTACGTCTATTGTAGGTTTTAAAGAGCTAATCTTTGTGATTCTTTTATTCACTCATCTGTCTAACATTTCTCTCTGTTTAAGTCTTAGTGTCCAACTCTAAGTATATTTTTTGTTTACTCAATACAAGACTGCATGTTCAACCTCCATCAGACATCCTCAACAACCCACAGTCAGAATAATATTTACAGGCTGTTTTGTTTCTGACTGCAAGTGTCAATAATATTCATACTTCTCATGAGGTAAGTGTTGTTTGTATGAGCTAGACGCAGGAAGAAGTGAAGTCAATCAGGGATGTTTTCAGTGTTTATCAGGGAATAAAATAAGAGGAAGCCTGTTTTCTGCTCCACTTTCCTTACCTTCTTATGCGCTGGGCTGACGTTCCACTCGCTGGGTTTACTGGTCTCTGTCCGGCCCAGCGGTAGAGATAACATCACCAAACACAGCAGGCTCAAAGCCACAGCGGCGACCAGCACCCGCCTGTAAGGAAACATATTTCTGTCACAGCCTGAAACCTTTAAATAAAAGCCACCAAATGTCAGCAGAAAACAACGAGAAGCAGGAGAAAGCAGATAAAACCAGAACAGGTGTGAAAAGATCTGAAGATTATTAAAGACAAACATAATTACTCATGAATATGGGAACTTTCAAACAGCAGCTTTTCAGGTGTTAAACTCTCCAGTTTTTTAGATTTCAGGCTGAAAGTCTTCAACAAGCAAGAAAAGACTTCTATTAATGTAGGATTACTGGATTATTGTATAGGAAAATAAAAAATACAGAAAGCACCTCCATTCCAACCCGAGATGCAGTCAACATTCAGTTCAGTTCAGCTTTATTTGTACAGCACAACAATGTCGTCTCAGAGCACTTTACAGTCAGCTTGAGCCAGTTCATAATAAATAATTTGCCTAGTTAATGAACCATCTTATCCTCGACAGCAGGCAGCGTGGGCCCACGAACAAGCAAAAGTAACCAGCTGTTACCATTTGTTCAACAGGAAAAACCACCAGTAAACAAAGGAGAGTGCTTCAGACATCAGGAACCCTGTTAATTCCCCTCTGATAAAGTTTTATTTAAGCGCTTCATGTAAACAAAGAAGGTGTAGTTGGTGAATAATTCCCCAATGTAACTTTGATAATGTAAAGTTATAAACTCCTGATAAATCACACCTGGAGAAGTGTTTTAGGTAAGAGCTGAAAGATCTTCACGTTCAAATGTTTTCTATTTAACCAGTAAAACTCCCTGAGATCACCGAGGCCCTTAAGCGTTATCTCTTCTATCACCAGCGTCTCAGGAGCAGTAGTGTGTATCTCTGTGGGGTAAAATGTGATGGATAGCTACCCTTTAGGTGATCTACGGAAGTTTTCCAGGCATTTCTATCCTGTCCAGGTTTACAATCCAGCTACACAATGAGACTAAATCAGAAGTTTAAAACTCATTTTATGTTCAGGGTGTCATGATGCTAATCCTGTCTTGCCCTCCTCTTGTTCAGTTTCCTCAAATGTTTTAAGGACACACTGCACACCATGCTGAGACATGCCAACATTTTGGCTAATAGCTTTCATTCATTCATTCTCTGTACCCCTTATTCCATGACGGGTCACGGGTAAGATGGAGCCTGGATGGATGGATGGATAGATAGATACACACACACACACACATCATCATATCATAGGCCTCCGTCAGTCTCGAGGGACTATGGAGCTGCGCCCTGGTTGGTGTCTCGTCTGGTGGTACAACTTCGGGTGTGACTGATCAGCCCGATCCGGGAGTAGCAGTCCCTTCCCTTCTGCATATGTTGCAGAGGAAGACTGTAGATGGTCTGCTGGTCTGGTTTGCAGCCTTCTGTCTCTGCCACTTGGTCTCGAACTGTTCTGCAAGCACAGCGCCGAACTTGGCGAGACCTGCTCTAACTGTTGCCCTCCAAGCCAACCGATCTGAGGCGATGGCTTCCCGAGTATTGAGGTTTGCTCCCAGGACTTTCAGGTCCCGCCTGCAAACGTCTTTGAAGCGCAAATGGGGTCTGCCTGTCGGGCGGTGCCCTTGGGCCAGTTCTCCATACAGGAGGTCTTTTGGGATCCGCCCGTCTTCCATCCGCACCACGTGACCAAGCCAGGGCAAATGTCGCTGCGTCAGCAGGGTGAACATGCTGGGGATTCCCAGTCTCTCGAAGACAATGTTTGTCACCTTGTCCTGCCAGAAGAATCCCAGGATGTGTCGGAGGCAGCGCATGTGGAAGGCATTGAGTTTGTGCTCCTGTCGAGCACACAGGGTCCAGGACTCGCTGCTGTACAGGAGTGTGTTCACAACGCAGGCGCTGTAGACCTGGATCTTAGTGTGCTCCGTCAGTTTGTTATTGGACCACACTCTCTTGGTCAATCTGGACATGGCGGTGGATGCCTTGCCCATTTGTTTGTCCAGCTCGGAGTTGAGAGAGAGGGAGTCGGAGATGGTCGAGCCGAGGTAGACAAAGTCGTGGACAACTTCAGCTCGTGGTCTGAGTTTGTAATCTGTGGTGGGTGGTCCACGTTTTGTGCCAGGACTTGTGTCTTCTCCAGACTGATGGTGAGTCCAAAGTCCTGACATGCCTTGCTGAAGCAGTCCATGAGCTGCTGGAGTTCTTCAGCAGAGTGGGTTGTAACGGCAGCGTCATCTGCGAAGAGGAAGTTGCGCAGGCACTTCATCTGGACTTTGGTCCTGGCTCTTAGTCTGGACAGGTTGAACAGCTTTCCATCCGACCTGGTTCTGAGGTTCTGTGGCATTTCTGAAAGCGTGCTTCAGCAGGACGACGAAGAAGATGCCAAACAGGGTCGGTGCTAGCACGCAGCCCTGCTTCACTCCACTATTGATGTTGAAGGCCTCCGACGTGGAGCCATCGAAGACCACAGTGCCCTTCATGTCTTTGTGGAAGGACTGGATCACGCTGAGGAGTCTGGGTGGGCATCCGATCCTGGGGAGGATCTTGAAAAGGCCGTCCCTGCTCACCAGGTCGAAGGCCTTCGTGAGGTCGATGAAGGCAACGAACAGTGGCTGCTGTTGATTTCTGCATTTCTCTTGCAGCTGCCTGAGAGAGAAGACCATGTCTATAGTGGACCTGTTGGCTCAAAATCCACACTGTGATTCTGGGTAGAACCGCTCAGCAAGAACTTGCAGTCTCTTCAGGGCGACTTGAGCAAAGAGCTTGCCGACAGTTGTCTCAGGTTTGAAGGGAGCCTTTTCCAGACTTTCAAACGCTGATCGTCTTGTTTTACATTTATATAGTTGCACCGCACCAAACAATCTCACACTTGCTGTTTTAAAGTGCTGAAAATCTCTTATAGGAAGGCAGGTGAGAAGATCTTACAGTCCAGAAACATCACCTGTATGCTGTCCAGCGTACCAGGAGCCTCATGTTGCTCTCAGTCACGGTGGATCTCTTCTGATCTATCTGCTGAAGCCTGCAGCCATCTGGATCTCACGGGTTCTCGTTCTGGAGACACAGAGTTCAACATCAAACAGACGCTCTTGTGTGAAAAAATAAACAAGGCGAGATATAAAAACCGCTGTTGCTGACGGTCACATTGCACAAGCGATGCACAGATCCAACTTGATCACACACACACACACACACATCCACACACACGTGTGCGTCTTTGCTGTGGAAGTTTATCACTGAGAAAAAAAAAAAAAGTTACCAAATCTAAAAGAGCTTTAAAGGTGGAAACGGGGTGTTACGGTGGAAAGGTAGAGTATAAACTGAAACAATAAAAAACTAACCGTTCTGTCTTTCTGGTTATTGGAGCTCAATGCAGAACTAAAGCACCGGTTCTTAACCGATTTTCCTTGAAGACCCGCTTCATGCAAATACTAAAACGCCATGGACCACCTGCCCCACAGCGTGCCGACACCATGCAGGTTTTAAGCTTTCACAGTAAGACTCTTACCATAAACAAGCTCTTCTGTCCTTCAAAGTTAAATTAACAACATATGTCCTAACCCTTTTTTTTCTTAAATGGGGACAATGTGTGGACATTAATCACAATGGTCCTGAATGTTCCAAGCCTCGGGGACCCCCAGTGCCCTTGGGGGGTCCCGGACCCCAGGTTGGGAACCACTGCGCTAAAGGATCCCAGCAGCTGCGGATTAGGTGAAAATATTGGCTACTGGCCACAGTTGCAACCCTTTACCTGATAGGAGCAGAAACTCTTTCAGTGTAGAAAGCAGAGCGAGGTGTCATCAGCGTACAGCTGGCAGGAGTCATGGAGGCTTTAATTATTCACCGCGTTTCATTTGTGCTGCTTACAATAACAGTGATGGCAAATTTCAGACTCTAGTCACTTTGTTTTGATTTCAAGTTCTAAAAGCAAGCTTATGCAAATTACCAGCACAGCACGTCATATTTGTCTTAACTTTAACTTAAAAATGAAATAATTGTTTTTTAAACGCCTCAGCTTTTGGATCTGGACTAAGCACCTGATCCAAACAACAATCTTCAGTTTAACCTGCTGAGTGTTTGAGCAAAAATAGTTTAACTTTTTCTTTTTAAAAATCTTTTCTGCACTATAGGTTTAATAACTTTTTAATAGTAATAGACACGTGCACAAGTTTTTTGGGGGGTACTTGTGTCCTTTATTTGAAGAAAAGAGGGCAGACGTGTGTCAGGACCTGAACCTTGGCTGGTAGATGAAGGAGTTTCAGTCTAACTCCTTACTGCGTACTGCCCACCTGCACAACTATCTAAGAGAAACAGGAAATGTTTCTATTTCGTCATGTCGTTTTGTAATTACTTTGCAAGTGACATCCTGTGCTGCATAAACACAGAGGGTTTGATAATTGCCAATGTTTAAGTGTTTGAAATCGAATTATTCGTTATACGAACATCACAGGAGCAATTGTTTGTTTCCAAAGCTAAATATGCATAATGCAAGCTGGAGGCAGAGTATGAGTAGTTTCTTATTTTGGTATTGTGTGGCAAAAAGAAGCCTGGGAAAGGTTGGCTAGAGAATCCCCCAGCAGTTTCCTGCAGTATTAATATTTTCCCACACTATCGATTTTCAGCTCACTCCTGGTGCTGGAAAGTAAAGCTGACTGATTACAACAGCTTGAGTTGGCATGTTTGTTCTTCTCTATGAGAGGTTTGACTGTCACTCTGATGAACACCTGGCAGTTCACCAACACACAACTGCACCTGACACCCTTTCTTTCTGTGCACGCGGACTTCACCTTTAAAATGCACTACCTCTTTCCCTCTGACTTTTACATACACAGGTTTTCAATTTTCAATCCCCTCCCTGTAAAATAAAACGGGGCTGACACTCTGAAGACTCCTGGAGGAGGATAAATGTGCGGGTGGAGGGTTAACAGGACTAAAACGAGCCTGGAAGATCTGTGCTGGTCATGTTTGTTGGAAGCTTTGTTTTATCTCAGCCTCTAAAAGAATAATTGCCGGGTCTTAACAGAGGGACGCTCCCAACTCATACACCACCTTTTATATTATAACAACTTATAACTATAACAATCATTTTGACATAACACGGGATTATTCTGTATATTTATTTATTGTTTGATTGATTTTTAAGGTGGGCCAGTCTGGTTAAGACAACCAAATCATTTCAGGATGTTAAGAAGTATAAAACAAATATACTCTGGATGTTTTCACCTCCTTCGCATATACATAAAATTCTTGGTTTTAAACAAATAGTATTTTCTTTTGCTTATAAGGCGTCCGGATCGTATTATGTTTCTTAATAATGTGGCCTGTAATCTCCAGAGAAGCTCTCCTATCTGCAGGTAGCTTATTTATGATCGCTGAGGCGGTGTCGGCTGTTTTTCCACAAGAAACTGGGACAAATTAAGCAAAGATCTGTTATTCTGCCCAATGACAAACCGCTTATTTATTTAACGTTAACTGGCGCGAGAGGCTACAATTATTGCAGCTTTACAGCAAAAGCCAAATGATATCAAAGCAGAGCCGTTAGCTGTGAGAAATATCAATAAAACGAGCAGATTTTATGTGACATCGCGGTGGTCCGTCTACTTACCGCTCCATCACGAGGTCCTACAACGCTCCGTGTCAGCCATGTCGACGGAATAACTGAGAAAAAGTGATGCAGTTCTCTCCGTTGTCGCTGTTTATCTCTCCCTCACATTCCTCCGAGAAACCAGGGAGAGGACAGCCAATCAGAAGGAGGCACAAGCGCCGCCTCTTCCGCTTTTTTTTTTTTTTTTTCATCAAAACTGAGCAGAAATAAAAATGAAAACCAGAGCAAAGCAAACTTCTAATACTCAGCTTGTAATGTATACACGTTTTCACATTAACATTACTGTATTATATTACCATAAATTCATAAATATAATTCTCATAAAAAGAGGTGGATGATACCAAACCAGTACCATAAATTAGTTAAACCTTTTTAATCCAAATCAATCAGTATCAATACATTTTTGCCTTTTAACCCATACAACTATATCCATAAAAATAAGTATAAGTGGAATTCAATACAGTACTAAATAAAGATAAATTACACACAAATAAATAAAAATAAATACATTTAATAAATCAATAAAAACTCTAAACATGAACACATGGTTTCCACATGTAATTTTGTTTATAGCTCTCAGAAGTGAAAACACACACACACAAATATATATATATATATATATATATATATATATATATATATATATATATATATACATATATACATATACATATATATATCACTGTATATTCTCACTGTATTAGTGTTAAAAACTTGAACAATAAATTCAGAAATGACAATGTTTACAATTCACATTTTATTGTGCAGCACTTGATAAAAAAAAAAACATCTTACTGGGTGCACTAATACAAAACAAGTTGACATAGAACTTGTCAAATCAGATCAGATTTGATTTGATTTTCACTTTGTAGTCGAAGCAGAACGACAACTTTGTCCCCATCTTCCCCCACAGGGCATGGTATGACTGGTCCATGTAGTTCCTGGTAAAAAAAAAAAAAACAGCTTCAGGGACTGATGCTCCTCTCCAGCCACTGTTCCCACTCCTCAGTAAGAACAGCAGCTATTGGCTGTCCTAGAAGTCGCTAATTAACATAATAAGCCTGGTACATATAGCTGTAATGGATGCTGCAATAAAGAGGAATGTAGTGGGAAGCAAAAAAATAAAAAATAAATAAATAAACAAACAAACAACTAAATAAAATTAAATAATAATTCTGTCAACATTTATTTTTAGTTACCTTTCTTAAGTGTAAGGAGTCTGGAACATGTCACAACACTTTTAACTTTTTAAATATTTCTGTCCACACTCTTCATTACCAGACATTACTTTCTGACGGTGAGCCAGCGTAGGATCCTCCAGCAGCAGCTTTTACGTTCATTTCCAGCCTGGTCATGAAACAAGGGAACGTCGTCTGAATGCAGCTGGTGCTGCTGCGAGAAGAGGGTCTGCACCGCTCCTCTTTGGGAAGATAAACTACCTTCATTCACCTCCGTCTCCAGTAATACCAGAAAAAGTCGCTAGATTTGTCGCTAGTCACTTTTTTATATTATTATTTATTTTTTTTAAAACGCTAGCGGGGTCTGAACACTTGCTAAATATAGCGACTAAATCGGCACCACTAAAAGACCCGCCTCTTTTTACACATAAGCCAATCACAGTGGTCGTTCGTACCCGCTCACACGCTCATTGGCTGTCGTCTTCTTCGTTGGTGTTCCTTTTTCTTCTCTTGTAGTGAAGTTTGAGTTGGCAAACCAGCAGCCAACAGCTTATCCAGTATTTTCCTCTGGACAGTCACACCTCCCTCTGCTCCAGAACTAATCGGTTTGATCAGTTTCTTTAGGGCTCACTCAGGTTCTGGTTCTGCTGGAAAGCAGATTACACTTTCTACAACAGACTTACAGAAGACATAAAACAATCAGACATCGAATGATTTTAGCTTCCTTAAGACGTACGCTCAGTCCTTTCCTCTAGATTACTCTACTCTAGACTACTCTACTCTAGGCTACTTTAGACTACTCTACTCTAGGCTACTCAGTCTGGGCCCACAAGGGACACATCCCTGCAGGTTTTAAATGTCTCCATAATTGAGTCAGCTGTTTTGGAGCATGGAATCCTGGGAGGTATCTTCCTGGAAATTATGGAGCTTCTCACAACAGAGCAGCTGAATTTTATCAAAAGCACTTGAGAATTTTTTTTAAAAAACCTTTATTTAACCAGGTAAAAAATGTTTGAGAACCAGTTCTCATTTGCAAACATGACCTGGCAACTCAAAGTGCTGCCTGATTGGTCCAGGGGGGTATTGCACGAAACCAGAATAAAGAAATCCAGGATGATTAAACAAGCCCAGCTTGACCTAGCTTGCGCGGCCTATCCTGGCTTAATTGGTTGCAAGTTTGCTGAGCCAGGATGAGAAGGTGCGGCTAGGTTAAGCCAGGTGAAGATTGTTGGGATAAGTGCGTGTGCACGGCATACTGAAGCAGACCTCGCGATCGCTCACAGAATCACCGATGGGGAAATGGATAAAAGTAGCGCGTCCTACGTCACAGCCGCTGAACAACAGCTCCTGACTAAGTTCTCTGACGAAGTTAAGGATATTATAAGGAAAAAAGGCAAAACCAATGCCATAAGTAAAGAACGCGAGAGAGCCTGGCAGACAATAGCCGACCGGCTCAATGCGTAAGTGGTCAAAAACTGTACAATTAATAAACAGTGCTCCACTGGAACTGTCATAATTAGGCTACAATTAAAGGATTACTTTTCAAATCCACTAACTGTTGTATACTTTAAGAGTGACAAGCAGGTGCATGTTACTCAGGAAATGTAGAGTATGATTAGGTGCAAACAATTATCCACAATGTGTCATTTAATCTATTTTCCTCATGTAACGTTTTTATCTATTTTATCTTTCTGTCCTTCATAAAGGACAAACCTGTCTGGCCATAAAAGGACCTGGCAGCAAGAAAAAATTAAATATAAGAACATTTTGCAGGCTGGTAAGTGACTCCAAAGTAGATAACCGAGAACAAATGAGGTGAATAGATGAGGTGTCTGCTGACATGTTCAATGTCTGTATGATTGTAGCAGTTAAAAAAAAGGCCTATAAACTGGCACAGGGGGCGGCCCACCAAGCCAGGATGTGACTCCAGCAGAGGAACTGGCCTCCATTTAAATAAAGGGAGGCCAGTGATGGAGGGGATCCAGGGAGGGACAATAACTGACTCTGTCCCAGCCACAGAAACTGTCCGCTTCATACAAGGTACATCACGTACTGCAATTCTACTGCACATGGAACACAATCAAATATAATATAGTGTCTGACTTTGGATAACCTTGCAGTGTCTGGGAACACAATTACGCTTTTGGAGCCACCAGAAGATGATCCGGTTAGTACAGTGTCTCGAAATCACAGGCTTGGTATGTTCTGTGAAATCTTAATCCGAGTCCTCTCGCTGCATGTATACGGCAGGGGGAAGGCACATCTGCAGCTGCAGAATGCACGTCTGCAGATGAGGAGACTGTGTCAGTGGAGTCCAGAAGGCTTGAGGCATGTCAGTTTTATGGGATTGGCCTGCTTATTTATTCCATGAAGGATATGAAGTCAGTGATGTGGTGCTAATAGAAAATGTGTAGCAGGACCCGGATGCTGCACAGTCTTCTAAGCGGCCTGGTAACATTGTGAGTATTGGCTAAAGTAAATCTACGTTATGCACAAATCCTGCTGTGCTAACTGACATTTCCTTTACAGACCTCACAAACTGTCAGAACGCTTTATTCAGGGCACCTGGAGAGAGAGAGAGAGCTGGCAGATGTTAAAAGCTGACTCAAAAAGAGCAAGCTCCAAGGAATGGAGCTGGATCTTGAGATTAAACGCCGGACACTCAGAAAACTGGACCTGGAAATCCAGTAACCGAAAATCTGTATCTCTCAATGACATAGTCATCTCCAAAGGCCAGGGGATGTGAGCTGTCCCTGAAGACTCGTTCACGTCTGAATGCTCTTCTGAGGATGAGGGCTTCCTCGTCCAGCACATCCTCCGATAAAGGGCAAGCCATTATGAAGAGGGAACAGGTGAAGGGGAGTTGGACCTGAATATTCTACATTGCCCTCGTCACGGATTTCTTTGAATACACCTTTGTAACCTCATCCGCTGTGTTTTGTAATCTCAATTACTGCAATAAAACACATATTTATAAAACCTCTGACAGCAATTTGACGAGCAGTCTTCATTAGCATAGCAATATAACACTTGACCTGATGAAATCATGCACTTATGACCAAGTTGATATTGTGTGATGAAATCGGGATCCTGTATTTAAATAAAATGACTAAAAAAAAAAAATTATATGCACTGCACTAGCACTACACGACAGCACCTGGGTCTAACTGGACTCAAAAGCGGTCTGACTAACACTTAATGATGACGTCCCATCTTGTTTGAATTCATGCTTGTGTTGTTCTTACTCTCAAATGTAAGTCGCTTTGGATAAAAGCGTCTGCTAAATGACTGTAGAATAGAATAGAAGAATAATACTACAACTCGAATCCATATAAAAAGGCTGTTGCGATTACGAACAGATTTCGATTAAAAGTACAGTGACTGTATATGTAATATTTTAATACTGGATGATTAAAATGACGCGCCATACTTAGGAAGACCATGGACATGCTGTAAAACACATTAATTCCTCATAGAATTGACGTTGGACATGCAGGTGACTCGCTAGGATTAATCTTAGCCTGAGCAGTTAGCCTGGTCTGGAGCAGGCTAGCTGCAGCGGATAAATCACCACAGTAACTTGGCCGGGATTAGTTTGAGCTGCTTTCATGCAACTGATTTAGGGCTAAATTCAGCCAGGATAACCAACATATCCCGGCTTAATCCCCTATCTTGGTTTTGTGCAATACCCCTCTTTACAGATAAGAGTTAATAAACAATGACGTGTATGACGTGTAGGTCAGATTAATGCGACCTGGCCGTTCAGACTGAAGTCGCATGGCTAAAGATCAGATACGTATCGGATGTAGGACCACATATCCAAGTGGCCTGGGTCGCATTTGAAAAAAATCAGATTTGTGTCGTTCAGACTGTCATGAAAAGATCAGATACAGTAGGGGTAAACAGAATCGGATTTGGGTCACTTCAGCCTGCAGTGTGAACCTTGCCTTATGGGTGTGATGGTGTATAAAAAGTGTTTTGCTTCTTAATTTAAGCAGGCGTTTTAAATATGAAAATATTATGATAATAATAGGCTTAATAATTATTAGTATTAAATGGACAACCACATCTACTTTTGACTTAAATATTGATATTTTTCTCCATTCATTATGTAATCAACTTACTGTAAACAAACACTGTTGAACATCTTCGATTATTATTGAACAATTACGTAGGAATTGTTAAAATTTTTTCACCATAAATGTGAAAATGAAAAAGAAAACAAACGCAGTCAGCTGCAAAATTGATGAACATATAATCCCGTTTTAATGCAACAACTGTTTACGGCTCTCTTGCCATGACCAATATGGCCGACGCGCTGATCATATCCTAGCAACGGGCCGAAGCCGTTTTTTTTTAAAGATTCTTTTCCGGTGTCGAGGTCACCTGACTTCCGGAATAGAGTTGATATGGCGGCGCTGTTGTCCGCTCCAGTCGGGTACTCCTGAATTTGCACATTACTGTGAACTACTGGGCTGAAAAGGGGAGCAGAAGTTTGTTAGTGACAAAATAAATTCAGTTATAACTACTACAAGAAAAAGACCAGCAAATATATCAGTCGCTGTTGTAGATGAAAAATTCACTCACACCGTCTCACAATTTAGTCGCAAAATGCAGCCATTTGGTCGCAGTCTGGAGCCCTGACTTCATGTATGTATGTATATATGTGTGTATATATGTATACGTACATACACATTGTATTTGACTACTACTATGTATAGATCATGGTGATAAAATCCATATCAGTATCATTGACATGGATAGTAGCAATAAAAAATATATCTACATCTCTATTAAATTATAATATATAGTAATGTATTTGTAATAATTGTTCATATTAATATTTTCAGACATTTTTGCGCCATCTCACATCAGACGGTACATTACCTTCTGGATGAACAGATAACTCTACTCATGTTTTTAATCCCTTTATGCCTACATTTATTTTTTTTTTAATTTTGGCTTAATATATAAAAACGAATAAAAGAAAAAACAAAAACATTCAATAAGCTAATACAAATAACTTTAAAACAAATTAAATACATAACAAAAAATATATAAAACAAATTAAAAAAGAATTTGAAAAAAGAGCCAGAAGTGGTTTATTACGAATATGAAACAACAGGAGTTAAAGAACAATATTCTTATATAAAATATATAAACATGGTACTTTATCAGGTCCACCTTCTAGTACAGGGTTCAACCCATTTTTCTGCAGGATTTCTTTAACCCTGGTGTGATAGATGGAAGCAGGTGGTGGAAACCTTCCTCAGAGGTTTTCTCCATATTAACATGACAGCATCACACAGTTGCTGCAGGTTTGTCGGCTGCATCCATGATGAGAATCTCCCGTTCCACCACATCCCAAAGCTGCTCTACTGGACTGAGATCTGGTGGCTGTGGAGGCCGTTGGAGTCCAGTGAACTCATCGTCATGTTCTAGAAAGCAGGTGGAGATGATCTGAGCTTTGTGACATGGTGCATTATCCTGCTGGAAGTAGCATCAGATGATGCTCCACTGTGGTCATAAAGGGATTTTTATTTTATTAAATACAGACCCAAAAAGTTTTTTTTCACCCTCAAACAATTATGCTTCTCAGACTGGTACAGTGTGGGTCTATTGTCTAAAACTTATGTTGTTCATCCCTCACAACAATAAACTCTTTTGTTTGTTGACACTTGGTCTTTATTTCCACATCAGTTATTTCTGACCTAACAAAACACGCTCCATATAATTTCTCTGTCGTGAGAGTAAAAGCAGGGCACGGCTCGACATCCGAGCAGCGTGAGCGTGGACCTTTCTACTGCAGAGGCTGCTTCAGCTCAAACAGCCCTGTTCCTCCTCTAACCACCTTCCCCACCACCAGGCAGGCTGAAGGCGACGACAGCTCATCATGTGACCCTAAAAGAACAAAAAAAGAAGCAGATTAAACCACTAAGAAAAGCAGAAGCTCTAACCTTACAGCTCTCGTTCACTTCAGCTGAGTTTCAGACGCTGCTTCTTCTTACCGAGCATGGTGGCCTGTTTGAGGAACTTGTAGCTGGTCTCAAAGGTCATCTGCTGCAGAGGAGAGGAGTTGGAGGTGATGGCGTGTCGGTTTAACGGCTTATAAACGCCTTCGAAACACATGTAATCTGCCACCAGTGACAGATGTCTGGGGTCAACCTCGATACCTGCAGGCAGAAAGAAGCACGGTCATGACCTGCGAGCTGTCCGAGCCTTGTGCTGTGCGCCTTAAAGTGGAAATGAAACATGATATTTTGGGCACAAACTGCTCAAATACATGAAAAAACATCCAGCCAAAAATTTGTTTTTAAAGATCGTTAAAACCACAGATACCACCAATTTAACTTCGTAGTTTTACCTAGCCAGCGAGTCAGCGAGCTGCCGTTTTGGTGTGACGTCACCGTCTACGTGACGGGGTCGGTTGTTTTCTGGCTACGAGTGGAACCTGTAGGAACTGCCTGCTACGCTACACCTGACAAGCTTTACTACATTTAAGACGATTACTACAATGGAAGACGAAGCTGAAAGACCGAACGAGCATCCAAATCCAACTGCCGATACGGCGCTTGACTCGAGCAGGTATTTTAATAGTTGACATTTTATGGGATCTACACGAGATTAAAGCCGTCTTAGACCAGGATTTATTCCTGAGAGCTTGTGAGGAGCCCTGGTCGCTGGCTCTCTTCCTCAGGGCTGCAGGTTGTTCAAACCTGGTCGTGGTCTCACCAGAAACCCAGAGATGCACCTTGGTGATGTGATACAGGACTGAGGTCCACTTCTCTTTTAACTTTGTCACTTCCTCACGTTGTGGCACAAAACCAAATGATCTTTAATCTGATCCCCTCAAACAGCCTCTCACCGTGGCGCTTCAGAAGGTTTTTGGTGTTTCTGACGAGATGCTGCAGGTCAGAGTCGTGCTGTTCGCCGGCAGTCACCAGAACAGATGTGGTCACATCGTTCTCTCCTACTCTGCTGGTTAATTATTGGTGTAAAGAATTATAAAATGAAAAATGATATCACATTCCTTTTAGAAGCCAGAGTATTATTATTCTGTAACTATCAAAGTAAAATGTTCAGTTACTTCTAACCTCCAGAGACGATCACACACCCGCCTGTATCAGCACCAACCAGCTGACCTGCACTGTGCACAACGTATAACATACTAACGTCATCGTGTGCTGTTTACTCTGCACATAGTTTAGCATCGTTACGGTTATATCTCTATTAAATTATCTTAACATTTTGCTTTTGGGATTAGTCAAGTACTACATCCTGTATATTTTTTACTAATGTTTTTTTAACTAGGTGATATAAAAGTGTTAGTAATGAATGAATGAATTGATGGACAGATAGATACACGTGTATATGATTACACTCAAATACTGAAAATTAATCATATCCTTTAATATATGTTGCGCTTTCAGAGGGTCTGAACCTCAACTCAGGGTTAAAAGGTCAAATTAACCCATGTGACCTAAAGTCAGGCCTCAATTGGTCAGTTAATGACAACCGGCGATCATTATCTGTGTTAATTTTTTTTTTTTTTTCTAAATTAAATGATTGTGCATTACGTTGGTTTGTGATGGCTACACATTTTTTTTCTTCCCTACAACATGGAGACGCATTTGAAGCCGTTTGTCCACCTAAATGAATCCTGCATGCTAAACGCTTTACAGCCTACAGGATGGAGGAGGGAGGCGGTGGAATTTAGGATAAACCGACTGACTGTCGTGGAAAACGAGGAGTCACGGTGAGAAACAGGCTGTTTCTGTGGAGGTTTGCACCAACTGTGATGACCTCTGGCTGAGGGATGAAATGATGTGGAATTATTTGAGGTTATAGGCGGTGAATTAAAAACACTCGGAGCAGCTTGAGACTTTAGTCTGTTGGTCCGGTGGACCACTAGCTTGCCAGACTCAGAAGTCTTCTGTTCCATAAAAACCCCTGCAGACCCTGGAGTCAGGGCCCATCGGAGGGTTTTCCTCTGCAGCTCCACCAAATAGCTCAGCAGGACGGTTCTGTTTCAGTGAAGTTTGTGAAAACCGACGGTTTTCGCCTGAACTCTGTTAAACTTGTTTTTACACCCAGGAGAGATACAGTACCACCCCTCTTTGTCTTCTCTCTTGGTTCACCAGTCTCCATCGTTCACTGTTATCTCACTTTGACCTGGACAAGCGGACTCTCATCAGGACCACGAAACCAACCAACCCCGTGACGTACTGCAAGATGGCGGCGCCCTTGCTACGAAAGATAAAACGTTGCTACGTTTTTCTTTTATCTCTTTATATTTGTCATGTTTGTTGTATAATTACTGATAAGAATAAGACTCAATCTAGTAAATAATGTTCATTTGATGACTGTTTCATTTCCACTTTAAGTGTGTTTCTGTACCGTAGACTCCAAAGACATCTTTGATTTCTTTCTCTATGACTTTGAGAGCCACTTCGATCCCGTAGGTGTTTGCCATGGCGTGGACCTCGTTGGAGTAAAGTCTGTTCAGGTCCAAAATCTGCAGAAACAAATAAAACCTGGATGATCATAAAAAATGTCCCATGTAGTGAACTAAACAAGAGTCACTGTTTATGCTCAGCTGTTGTACCGCTTCTCATAAATTCCCCCTACTGCCTTCCTAAAATTAACTATCCTCTGGTGACCTTCATGGCCAAAAATGTCCACACACAAACACACACAAACACAATAACAAAACAGAAAAAAACCCTCTCTCTGTCTCTCTCTCTCTCTCTCTCTATATATATATATATTAAGAAACCACTTGAACAGCTTCAGACCTGCTCAAAACAACCAAATATTAATTCAATTTTAGGATTTTAACCCTTTAAATCCCTCCCTTTGGACACCTTGGTGGCCAAAATTGTCCCACTCACTTCCATTAAAACTACCCATTTTAATCTCTCAGTCATTCCAGTTTAAATCATTCATTCTTTAATGTCGGCATTTCATTTGATAGAAAAGTCATGAAATCTCATAATTAAATAAATTTTAAATTAGTTTCAAACCAATCAATCGTCAAATAAATGCAACAAGCAGTGGGCCTAAGAGTGATTTGCACGTGTGTGTGTATGTTTGAAATAATTTTTAAATATTAAAATGACTTTAGACACAGAAATAAACCCCTGGGGCCGCCTGGTGGTCCCACTGCTCTATAATATAACCGACAAAAAAAAAACAAAAAAAAAACAGGATTTCCTGTTTTTGTCTGTAACGGGAAACCAGTGGAATCCAGTGAAAATGTTAAATATCGTGACTTTTCTTCTAAATGAAAAGCCAAAGTGCTCCAGCGTTTAGTTGGAAACCACATACGTCGCTGTACTTGGAGATTTCGTGCATGTTGATTCCCTCTGTGTTGAGAACCGTCTCTTTTTCTCCAGACTTTGTTGTGGTTTCGCTCAGCAGGCAGCGAGTCAGACCCCTGGTTTCCATGACGACGGCATTCTGGGCCAGCGTGGACAGGACGGAGGTCAGATCGAAGTGCACCCTGTTCAGAGGCAGGGCCAGCTGGACCTACGAGGAGGGAGAAGGGGATGGGAGATGCTTTCGTCACTTCTCCATGATGTGGGAGGAGGTTTGTGTTTGGAGTTGTAGATAACGACAGTCGGTCAGCTGTGTGAATCACGCAACTCATTAACAAATGAAACTGTGCTAACCTTAAGATTAACACCATCAAGCCACAACATCCAAAGCTAATTATTTTCTAAATGTTTCTGTATGAATACTCATCATCAACATCATCCAACAAAGGCAAAAAAAAAACAAGAAGCTGCTTTGCTGTCAGTTTCTGTGGCTTTACAAACACACACAAGCTATTCCCCAGCCATCCCCTCAACACGCTTCCCTGCAATAAAAAGGTATTTTACTCCCTCTTTCACACACACACATACTTCTACTATCACAGACTATTTCCATATGGATATTATCAGCAACCTGACAAACCTGACAAACAGAAGGTGTGGAGGGACTGCGAGCGAGCAGAGCTGCTGCTGACGTTTATAAACCGTTACTGACTCACAGCAGCGTTACTGGTTCTGAGTTGTAGAGGACTGGGATGTTTAGTACATTGTCGGGAGGGTCTGCTGCCTTAACGTGCCTTCTACACTCCGCAGGGCACACCTCTTTCTCCTCTCTGCTGTGTGTGTGAGCACTGTGCATGCACACAGCTTTCACTGCTGACTGGCTACACCCTCCAGGCACGGGTGACATCCAATCAGACGGTGCTGTGGGTGGGATAATGCTGGAGATAGAGTAGTGACTGCAAATAGAGAGGTGCAGATGCATCACAGCCAAAATAACCCAAGTTTTAAATGATCTCTTATCAGCTGTTGGTTTAAATAAAAAGGCTGATGCTGTTGTAATGACTCAAAATGCCTAAAATCAGTCCGGCCACCGAACTACTGTTAGATTGTTTCACATCTGTTTTAAAAATCAAACCACTCTGAGACTTTCACCACCTCTTGGTCTCTGAGACCGTTGCGTTGACTGTGATGATGATACAGATCACGAAGATAAAAAGCCAGAACGCCTATAATGTTTATCTTTACTGCTTCCTCTCTGTAATCAGCACATCCACCTCATACTTACACAAGTTCCGTTTCTTTGCAGCACGAGTGGAAGTTGCTGGCTGGATATATGACAGCAGCAGCATTTTACAGTAATCTGCATAGTTACCTTTGCTGGAAACCAAGGTGGCTACTTACTAGTTTTTAGATTTAGGGACTATCCCCTCTGCCAGTATGGAAGCTACACACTTTCATACATGAGGGTAACGTATAGAGAGAAAATCGACTCAGTATGTAGTTTTCCGTCCATGTTCGCCGTCCTGATTCAGGATCCTTGTGGGTCAGGATCCTGACGCAGCAAACGGAGCAAACCGCAAGGTCATTGTTTAGCAGCATAGCAGACATGTGACCAGCAAAAGGAACAAACTAGAGAAGAGGAAGAAGAGAAGAAGGAAGAAGACAAACTACAGCGATGGCAGGGGCTTTTGGAGAAAGGCTGTGTGATTGCCAACAACTTTATAGAGGTGCATTACCGCCACCAACCAGTGTCTGAAACGCAACATGAAAGAAGCATGGCAACGTCTGATTGAAACAGATGTACCCATACGTACATGAGGGAGCATAAAAGGGCTTTGAGACAGAGGTCAGAACTGCGAGGTGAACTCTGAACTCTGCCCTGCCCTCTGGTGGATGTACTGACTATCAACCATACCAACATAAGGGAAAGAAATGAAGCTTGAAACAGACATACGTAATGTTTTCCACTTGTTCATAATCCCTCTCTGTAGAGTGACGGATTCCACATAGTTTGGAAATCACATGACTGAGGCACACCAACCGCTGCTTCTCTAAGGCCATTAATGATGTCTTTCCTCCTTGGTGTTGCATTAACACACCTGAAAGCTGCAGACAAGCAAACTGGTCTCATATAGTGGAGCAAACACAGCATCATCTGGCTGCTACTCACTCTTAATTCCTGCAGAAGCAGGATGGACTCGGTTTTTTACAGTTTCTGCATTTTGGCTTCACTTTGAACACAAAATAAATGACTTGGTACAGAATGCAACGAGTTGTTTATCTGAGGTTGTATTTACCTGCTTTGAAGACCTGATAAGGACCAGGTGGCTGGTTAATAATTTCCTGACATGAGTCATTAAAAACTGAAGGAATAACCCAGAAAGCAGATTTAATTTCCTCATGCAACACCACACAGACTCACCTCACACCAGAGCTCATTCTGCTGGTCGAAGCTGTATCTCTGGATGGCTGGGTTTATATCCAGAACAGAGTTCACCCTCATCTGGGTGGAGGACTCGGCTCCTGACGCTCTTTGAGGTCGTTTCTTCCGCTTCTCCACCCTCACCTCTTCAGCCTCAGGCTGAGACTCCTCCACTGTGTTTGTCTCGGGATTCTCCGCAACCTCCCCCTCAGCCTGCTCCTCTTTGTCTTCAGTGTCATCTTCATCCTCATCTTCACTTTCGTAGTCCACCTACGGAGGAAAGCAGCTGATAGTTCATCATGTTTATGAGAGAACGATGAGATGAGAAAAGGTTTGGTCACTGTTGATCTGTGTGTTATTTCTACAAAGTTCTGTTAGTAATAAATTCTGCTTTCTTCTTCTGGTCGGCCTTTATGCTGCTACATCTATTCATACATTCATTTTACATCATTTTACCTCCCGATCTGACAGCTGAGGCTGGAGACGTCAGATCAGAAGCTTACGATGAAATTCTGTTTGGCAGCATCTCTTACATCAGCTCCGATGTCTTGTAAACACTAGCTTCGTTTCCATGGCGCTCTTTTCATCTGAAAGGAATTTCAATCCCATCGAGAGTGGTTGTTTAAATTTGTTCAAAACCACGAGTACACTCATTCTGGTAGTTTGGTGGGGATGTTGTTTCTGAGCTTCAACCACGGGGGGGTTATGTGACGTAATGACTTTCAGAGAAGACTTGAACAACGGCGGCAGCAAAACACAACAGGACTGCAGCAGATGCAACGTTTTTGTTAGAAACTGAAAGAGTTAAGGGTTACTGGGTATTTTGACGGTCAAAAGGATAAATATAAATATATATAAATTAATTTAACACTTCTTCGATCATATTAAATCTGTCCATCATGTAAATCCAACTGATTGGATCATTTTATGTAGCATCCATGTAAACATATCAGCTGGAATCTCCAGTCAGATTTCAAGCAGACATGTAAACGTAGCTGCTGATCTGATTAACTGTTTCCTGAGGAGCATAAAAAATCTGGAGCAGAGGAGGAAACGTGATGTGATCCGAGTCCAGATTGCTGCACCCATCCTGCAACATTATGTACCAAAACATTTACCTGGATATACTGAACGACCAGGTTCTAATATCTTCGTCTTCTTCCCTGACAGCACCGGTTTGTTCCTGGATTAGTTTTTTTTAGGCAAATCATGCCCAGCTGAGCAAATAAAAACAATGTAGTTAACCACAAGATGAAGACGCTGATGGAAAGATCTCCACTGTAGTTGGAATATTAACTTTTTTGATCGTTGCCTGATTTTTGTGTTACTTTAGCCCCGTTTTCACAGGCGGGGGCGGGACGCATTTTGTTTCCGAAAACTAAACTAAACAAAACTAAGCGTACCCTGAAGTCTCCGGTCTAACCGATCCTACCTGAAAGGGCGGCGTTTGACACACTGCCATCCGCTGATTGGTTGAGAAAAAAAGTCCCTACATGTGCGACCTGGCATAGAAAGAAAGCAGCAACGGCTCCTCGTTCAGAGCAACAGATTTTCTTCTGTTGATCAAATCTCCGTTTAAAACGCCGTCACGAAGCACCGCCAAGAAGAAAGAACACAGACTGCTGGATGACGCCACCCTCCTCCTTTGTTTCTGTCTGCTTCAGTTGGAAGGCGCTGCGACGGCGCCATGCTGCTACGTAGCCGAGGCGTCTGTCACTATCCGGCGGATGCTCCACCTCTCAGGTAAAACACACACATTCACACACTGATGGTGGAAGCTGCCATGCAAGGCGCTAACACGACCCATCAGGAGCAAACTGGGGTTCGGTGTCTTGCTCAGCGACACCTCGACATGAGCTCTCCGGGCCGGGATCAAGCCGGCAACCCTCAGGTTACAGGACGACCACTCTACCCACTGAGCCATGCCACCCAGTGGCGGTTGCTGTGGAAACGCAACAAAATTACACGTTATAAACCATTTCCACACCCTAACCGTCCAGAGCCGCACCCGTTGGTGGAAATGAGGCCTTGCAAACAGCAAAGATTTAAATCTAAAGGAAATAAATAATCTTACTTTACGCCACGTTTCCAGGCAGAGATGAACTGAAAGCATCAAACAATGTCGTCCCCTCTGACCTTTACCGTTTCACACCTGAATCCAGTTTACCCTCATAAGCAACATTTTATGCTAATTATTTTTCATTGGATCCTGATCTTTATTAGTTCTTTTAAGTGTTTATTGGTTTTAGTCTAATTATCGATCTTACTTGCTTTTAGTTTATAATCCTCCGAGGCCGTCAGGTCCTCAGCAGCTAATCTTTTATTCACTCCTAAAGCTGAGACCAAGACTTGTGGAGAAGCATCCTCGGTTATTATGGAACCACCTTCCGGGGCAGCTGAGGGCAGCTGGGAGTGTCGGCTTGGAGGGGAACAGTAATTTATTTTTTATCATTGCTGTTTTATTTGTTGTTGTTTTTTTAATTATGTAAAACACTGAGAGCAAATCTTCTGCATGAAAAGTGCTTTACAAATAAAGTTTGATTGATTGTTTATTATCAGAGCGTCAAACCTGAAGCGGTCAGGTGTTTTTCATCATTTACCATAATGAAAACATTAAAAAAAGCTAAACTAGCCGGCTTTCCTGGAGATTCATTCATCTTCATACCTCTTCTTCCTGTTTATCTTTTCTCTTGGCATCCGAAGCATCTGCATCCCCTTCATTCCCCTGGTCATCAACAATCTCTTGTTCTTCTTCTCCTTCCCCATCGTCCGACTGAAGAGGGTCAGAAGATAAATTTCTTTGTTTTTAAGGAGGAAAGACCAGTCCTAAGTAACATTTGAGACAAAGCTGAAGTGAAACCAGACCCCTGCTGCGCCGGCTGCCCCGCCCTCGTCAGCGTCTCCATCTCTGGGGTTGGCCTTCCTCGTCTCCACGGCGATGGAGGCCAGCTTGGCGGTGCGTTTCTTGATGGCTTCGAGGAGGAGGCGGAAAAACCTGAAGGTCGGCAAAAAGTGGAAAAACATTGGGTATCAGGGGTTTCTGACACAATGAGGAAAAACACACACAGACACACACCTGGTTTCCATGTAGTGGAGGATCTGATGAGGTGATAACAGGTAATCGTCATGGTAACGGTCGGGTGGCAGAAAACTAAAGGACACTTTGAACACTCGCTGTTTTTGGTAATTTTCTATCAGCAAAGTCTCCACCACATCCACCTTCTGCAGCACCTACACACACACACACACACACACACACACACACACACACAGATCTGATAAAACCACGGAAAGACAAATAAAGTAACAGCGAGATGAAATCTAGAAAACGAGAAGACTACCTCAGCCAAGCAGACTCTGGCCAGTTTCCTCCTCAGCATCTTGGCTCTCTTCAAAGCTTTCCTGGTGTTCAGGACTGGGACGCTCATCATGGGGGTTTTAATGTTTGAACTGGCCACCATCAGGATCTCCCTCAGTCTGAGAGGAGGGCGGACATTTTTATTAAAGAGCTCCAGTGTTACACACTGAACTTTACAGACATCCGAAACAACAAGGAATCAATTCAAATCGCTAATATCTTAATCCAGTTTACACAACTAGTCCAGATTTACGCTAACACGAGTAAACATTTTTACAGTATCTTTAATCTAAATAAACTAGAATTTACACTAATCAATACTTTGCAATACCTCTAAAACATAATCTTACTTTCAACAGGATCACAATACTGACCGATAAAATTCTGTCCCCACCCTGTTACCATCATCATCATCATAACTAATCCCTTTATAAATACTATGCTATTGTAATACCTCTAAAACTTCCACTTTTGACCATAGCACAGTACTGTGTGTTAACTATATGGCTTCTTTCTTTTTAGAATTAGCCCATTTTTTAGCTGTCTTTTGTTATTTGATATGAACGGAAGTGATTGTTTTAAATCAGCTGTGATATATCGTCTCATATTGATCACAGGCTCCAGAATCAAATCATGATAATATTTGCAATTATCTGATCATTATCCACCTAATCTATATGGTATTGTGAACAAACCTTTTATTTACACCTCTATGACATTATTGTGCACTGAACCCTAAAAGGTGACATAAATTTTCCCTAAGCACTTATTCTGGAGAAAAAAAATCGATTAAAATCGCAAATCGGATTTGGTTATAAAAAATCTGAGATTTTATTTTTAGCCCAGCCCTACACAGACTATATAATATCAGTGTGTTAAGATAAAAAAAACATAATGGTCACTTTAATATCAAGGTTCATAACTGTTACATTCCTGTTTTATTGTGTTGTTTCCTGCCTCCAACTTCAGTTTAATTAGCTGAAGCTAATGAAGCACCTGTGACCTGTGGGCTGCGTCTATGAAGCTCAACTGGCTAACCTTTCTCTTTCTCTCCATCCAGCAGCAGCACCATGTAGTAAAATGCTTTTGGGGTTCTTTTTGTTTTTCTTTTCTTTTACACTTTCAATAAACTCATAGCTTATCAATCTCATTCCTGGGGTGGTGTCCTTAGTTATGTTCGGTGCTTGAGCCAGCTGTAACGTAATAATGGGGGCTCGTCCGGGATGAGATTGATAACCGTTGTGCTTATTGAAAATACAGTTTTTTGTAGATTTCTGAATCTCTGCTTATTCTGAGAGACTTTACCTCTCTAAGGTGCTCTTACACCCAGTCATGTTACCAACATGTTTCCAATGAACCCAATTAAATACAACAGGTTGTTTTAGCTGTTTCTTTCAAGTATCACCTACTTTACTGGCCTTTTGTTTAGTTTTTTGGTCTGAACCTGTGGATCTCTGGAACGCTCTGCTGTGTACTCAATCAACTGAGAATTTTAAATCTCTTTTAAAGATGCACCTATGCACTGTTTTTAGATGCTATTTTATCTTATTACCATGTTTCTGTTGTATTTTCTATCTTACATTTATTATTTTTTTACTAGTTTTGTATTATTAGACTGCAGATTTAATCAAATTTTGGGCACTTTGTGTTGTTTAAATGTTCCATTTAAATAAACATAATCTTGACCATTAATCTACATGTTGACTTTTTGATTTAATTTAGATATTTTTCAGGAAACAGTGAACTGTCTAACTTTCATGTTCATGTTTCATGTTTACGGCTGTGGTTGCAGATAAAAATCCGCTTGCTCAGATCTGATTAGAAAGTGAACAAAAGTGACCTAAAGATATTTTTCTGCTGTAAAAGCTGACCTGGTTTTCAGTGTGTTGACAAAGAAGTTCAGCAGAACCACAATGGAAGGGAAGGAAATGGGTGAAGTCTCAAAGCTGGCCATGTGAGCTTCAGAATCAGCGCTGAGAGTTTATTTTCTCCAGATATACAGTTTCCTCCTGCTTTTGTTGCTTTTATTCCAACTTCTGAGTTTATCTGGCTCTGACTGTTAACTGAGCCAAAGGAAACTAGATAAAGAGGAGGGTGGAGAGGAAACAACCTCTTTTCTCTCCACTAAACACTTCTTATCCACCAAACTGTTAACTTTTTTAACCCTTTAGGCTTTATAAGCTGGTTTTACCGGGACCAGAAGCAGGATGGAAGGCTTTATAAGCTGGTTTTACCGGGACCAGAAGCAGGATGGAAGGCTTTATAAGCTGGTTTTACCGGGACCAGAAGCAGGATGGAAGGCTTTATAAGCTGGTTTTACCGGGACCAGAAGCAGGATGGAAGGCTTTATAAGCTGGTTTTACCGGGACCAGAAGCAGGATGGAAGGCTTTATAAGCTGGTTTTACCGGGACCAGAAGCAGGATGGAAGGCTTTATAAGCTGGTTTTACCGGGACCAGAAGCAGGATGGAAAGCTTTATAAGCTGGTTTTAATGGGACTAAAAGCCGGTGCTGCTTTGAGGCCAGTTTTCCCGTCAAGATCCTTCCTTCTAAAGGAAAGCCATGTCTGACCGTGAATTTTCGTCCACCAGATGTTTTCCCCCTGACCAGTTATGATCCAGAGGGAACATCTTCACCTGTGTTAAGTTCGAAATACCGTAACTTTGACGGTAGTAATTCTTACATAATGCCCCTTAAAAAACCTTTATTTTCTTTATTATTTTGTACTTTTAGAAATGTTTTTTGGATCACTGTGTTTTGTCTTCTTATTTTGAAAAATGTCATTTTAATACTTTTATAAGTTATTTTTGCCTATTGGCCTTTATGGCCCTTCAGCTTCATCTGGACAGATCATAGAAACATTAAGCACTTGAGGAAACTCCAAGAAACGACACCACTATGCACAAAAAAAACGAGTGAAGGCAGAGGTGGAGCATTTCTAATGGAGGTTTTAAAGGGTTGAGTGGGTTTAGCCCAAAACAATATTACTACCGACTTATAGGCAACAATAAACATCCATCCATCCATTTTCTCTACCGCTTAGTCCAGTTCAGGGTTGCCGGAATTAGCAGTCAGGAGGCTGGTTCACCCTGGACAGGTCGCCAATATTTGCAGGAACCAATAATAAAATGTAAACTGTATTGTATGTTTGTACGTCTGCTGATTTCCTTAGTTAAAAACAACCGGATGATGGTCTGGTTGTTGTGTTAATCTAACACGACCCACAACACTGCCACAGCATCACAAACTGATGTGCACCCAAAAACAAACGCTGAAACTGCTGAGGCGTCTTTACCGAGGTATTCCCAACGTGACGTTCATCTCTCCTCTGCCAGCGAAGTGGAAGGTGTTGAGGGTCATCTGGGTGGAGGGTTCGCCGATCGACTGAGCTGCCAGCAGACCCACAGCTTCGCCCGGATCGCACAGCGAACGCTGCCACTTGTAATGCAGCAGCTGCCGGAGGCTGACGACAGACAACAATCACACTTATTTTACCACAAAAAATATGATGTCAGATCTGATCAGGAGAAAAAAAATCTTGTTCAAGTTTCACTAGAAGCAGCTTTTAATAGTTAGCTTGTGCTGAGGACATTTCTGCTTAAAAATGACAAACCCAAAAAGTATTTATAATTTCTCTGCAGTTTCAAACTGTGTGTAAAACATATAACATGTAAACATATAACGTATCTAAATGAAGCTGAAACCAGACATTTAATCAAAAGTGGAGGCATGACTGTGTTAAGGTAAATGAAGATGGAATATAGGAAAATATGAAGGATTTGTTCTTCTCTGATATTAACAATGGCATCATTTCTATGTGGGTTGCACCTAATTTTATTTAGCATATTATAGAAATTCTTTGAAAAAGACAAAAAACTCCAGAAAAGCCTGAATCAACATGTGGACGTTATCTGGTCTAAGATTCATGGAGCTGGAGCGAAACAGAGTGAAGTTAGAGGTTTTATTAAAGCGATAGATAGGTGGTTTTCAGTGAGGTCCTCGTCACCCGATGAGGAATCTGGGACACACGAGTCTGTCCCACCGTCTTTAAACTCATCTCCATGACTTCTTCTGTAGTGGAGCGTTTCTTATGGGATGTCATTGCATCCCATAAGGTGCATCATGCATAAACATGGAAATTTAAGACCCATCTTCTGTAAATCTCCTCCTAACTCCGAATGTGAATGGCTGATTTGCATGACTAACCCTCATTTTAATTGTGGGACCCAGTAGAAATACACTGATGTCACCATGGTTACATCCACAAATCATCCACGGTAAGGAGGGAAATATCTGAGATGAAGAATGACTGACACTTGTTTTCTTCCAATTAAATCTATGTAACCAGGCAGAAAACTTAGAAAGACGGGTGAACAGGTGGCTCCATATTTTGCGTTCACATTTTTGCTGGCTTCGTTTACCTGCTCTCTTAATTGTTTGTTCTAGCTGTGTTTGGTGGTCATAGAAAAAGGTTTTACTGAGCTTTTAGCTGAGATTCTGGACTTTCAGTGGATACCACACAACTATTTTTACATAACAGACCTGATGTTACACGCTGGGAAACTGGATGTTAACTCCTTACTGGCGTCACTGATGCTTAAGGGGCTAAAAAACTTGTTTTATATGTAGTACATATTTATCCCCAGTGGCCATGTAGGAGCGCTGTGGGGCCCATGAACTACATCTTTAATGTGGCAGCCATTTTGGCCAGTGGAACCCATCGAGGAGGGAAACACTGAATTTGACAAGGCTGCGAGATCTGTCCTGCAGTACTGGAGCAACCAGTCCTCATCTGCTTAGTTCCAGTCTGGAGACTGTGTAAAGAAGAAGACTGCACAAGATTTAAAACACGCAAAAACTTTTTGACTTACGGCAATCAGCCCCACACACACAGCTAATCAGCCAATCACATGGCTGCAACTCAACACATCTAGTCTTGTAGACATGTGAAGCTCAAACTGAAAATCAGAATAACATGAGAAAGGGGATTTTAGTGACTGAACCTTCTCATCATGGATGCAGCAACTGTGTGATGCTGTCATGCTGATATGGAGCAAACCTCTGAGGAAGGTTTCCACCACCTGCTTCCATCTATCACATCCAGGATTAAGGCAGCTCTGAAGGAAAAAAGGGTCCAGCTCAGTGCTAGTAAGGTGGGTCTGAGTTTATATTATATTATTTATGGTATCCTCACAGATATGACTTTCACAGTCAACACTGTCAAAGCACAAACTCTGAAATGATCTTAAATAGGGCTCATGACTACTCTGATGGTCGATTAGTCGCTATTAAAACGACTAGTCGACCAATCGAATTATGTATCTTATGTTTATTATAAATGGATCTTATTTCACTTTCGGCTTTGAAATTTTGCATGAGGTTGTTATGGAAGTCCGACGTTCCTCCTCTTTAAGTGTTCGAGCGTTGCAGACGTACTTCCGTGGTACACAAGGTCCGCTTTACAAACCTCACATGTATTTAATTTATTTTGTAAGTTAAACGTGAAGTTATCCCAGACTTTTGATGTGCTTTGCCACCGTTTTGCTCCCTAGTCTGCCGCCATATTTTTCCCCTGGCGGACTTTATTGCGCTTGTGCAACTCTCAGCAGAGATAAAAAAAAGAAGACGATGTCTCACTCTGTAGTTCTTTTTTTGCCGACAATAGTCGACGACTAAATTCGTTGTCGATAATTTTTATTGTCGACTATTGTCAACAACGTCGACTAATCGTTGCAGCCCTAATCTTAAATAAATCTGAACTTCAGAGCTTCATGATTGCAAACATTGTTCAGCAAGATGAGCTGATCACATATTTGTTTCTGACTCTTCAGAAGAGACAGAGCAGTGATTGGCCTCTAAGACCAGAAGTTCTTGGTCGTACTTGTTTGCTAAGAACCAGCAGGATAAAGTGTAATGTAGAAAGGTCTGGTTTTGTCTCGGAAGGAAAGAGCAGGGCTGTGTCAACACTGACAACATGAGAAGTTTCCCAACAGCAGACTGCAGCCTCTCATTCGGTACCTGCTGTCGTCCACGCCGTCTTGATTCATGCTGCTTCTGTTCTGCAGGTACTTCTCTGTGATGCTGTGAAAGTTCTCGGAGACTGAGCCGAAGCAGACATCGGGCCTGAACAGGCCCAGTGAAGGCTCAGGGCAGCGGGAGGATTTCCTCAAGTATTTTATTCTGCTAGCTTCATCCAGAGACTGCCACTGCTTCACAAGCTGCAGAAGGCAGAGGGCAGCGATCTGGGTTACACTGATGCTGCAGCGCAACACCAACATTGACATTTTCATTCTGTTGTGCAGAAATACCTCCTGTACAGCAGGATCTCTGTTGTTAATAGCCTCTGCTCCATGCACGGTCTGTTTTAGTTTAGCCAACTTCTTCTGGGAAAACAGCAGGAATGCTCCTGATACAGATTAAAGACAACAGATGCAAACAAATCCAATCATAGAAATCACACATATAAGCAAAAAAACAAAGACAGCAGCCAAATTTTGACCTACCTTTCCGCGGACACGCCATCCCTCTCTTTGATTTCCAGCGCTGGATGGCTGCAAAGTGCTGACTGGCAGTCTGAGGGTCCATATGAGCCAGAACGCTGTCCAGACCCTGAGACCTCCTGATGACCTAAGATGAAGAAGGAGGAGGATTTTCTTTGTGGCTTAACTCACCTGCATTGATGAAATCTCTAAAAGCTGTTCTCTGTTCACTAATATTACAGATTTAAATGCATTTTTTCCATGAAACGCTCTATTTACCCCTGCATGTTTGCCTCATTTGGTATTCAGTATAGGGCTGGGCAATATATCGAGATTTTCAAATATATCGAGATTTTCAAATATATCGAGATTTTCAAATATATCGAGATTTTCAAATATATCAAGACTTAATCAGACGCAATATAGAAGGAAGGAATATGGTTTATATCGAGATAGCTTGTTTTGAGTTAGAAACATCTTTTCTTTTGCATTTTGCACAGCTGTATTTTTGTTATGGTCACTGAAAAGTATTTTTCATTCATTTTGTTTTAGGAGCATTTAATTTAATGTAAAGCTACTTTAATTGCAGTCAACTGTTTTAATGCACATGTGCTGCAGATCCTTAATAAAAGTATATTTAGCACTGAAGGCTGTAAATTAGAACCGTCTCTTTGGTTACTTGACAAAGAAAAATATATCGAGCTAGTTATTATATATCGTGATTCAGGTAAAAAATATCGATATAAGATTTGGTTCATATCGCCCAGCCCTAACTCAGTATGTAAATCAGTTCAGTTTTTTGCCATTTGCAGTATAAAAAAACCACACTGGAAACCAGTTGCAAAGAGCTCAAAGTGCACTGTTAACATTTAAAGGACAAAACATACGAAACACAAGCCTAAAAAATACAACACGTGGGTACATCCTAAAAACGCATAATACTAAGAAACAATAAAAACACTATGCAAACACACTATTCACTAAATGCAAACAAGCAACATTTTAACACAAAAATATGTGAGAAACAGCAGAAAGAGATGAGCAGAACAGCCACCGGGAGCCTGAGCTGAAGGGAATGTGAGTGTACTTTTGTTTATATGTAGTACATATTTATCCCCAGTGGCCATGTAGGAGCGCTGTGGGGCCCATGAACTACATCTTTACTGTGGCAGCCATTTTGGCCAGTGGAATCCATCGAGGAGGGAAACACTGAATTTGACAAGGCTGCGAGATCTGTCCTGCAGTACTGGAGTCAACCAGTCCTCATCTGCTTAGTTCCAGTACGACTGCACAGTGTTAACACTGAAGCACTTAAAGGCACAGAAACTAGGTTTTATGATAATGACTCATGCACTAAAACTCAGGAGCTTTCAGGGAGCCTCAGAAAAAGATTTAGATGAGGAAATAAGAGGCGACATGGAAAGATGTTGTTGGGTCCTGCTATAAAATATTCTGACATTATGTTTGAGATGTGAAAGGACTAGAGGTGCTTGCATGAATGCCAAATAACTGAGAAGTACAATTCTACCTTCAACCGTTGTGAGTAATTATGGATTTTTTTTGTCCTTTTAGGTCATCTTTCCCTTCATTTTTGGTCAGTATTCTGGTCGTGTTACCCCAGATGGGATGATTTTTTGTAAGGACATATTTCTCTGGAAGAAGTTGGAAATTCAAACTGACCATCCTTGCAGATTGAGGAAAATATATGAAAGAACCAAGAGGGAAGTGTATTTAGTACAAGATTATAAACAGACTTCATGGATGAAACTGATGAGATAACTTGTGCTGGAAATGCTAGAGAAGGGTGGGTGCTTTCATCTGCTGTATCTGGAAATGTCCACTTGTGGCACCTTTCTGGGGCAAAGCTGTAATGTTATAGGTAGAGGGTTGGTTCCACCATCCCTTTAATCCCAGAACGTTGTGTGCTGGGTGATGAATTTCCAAAGGAAAAAAATTTCCAAAGTGTGTTGGTTTGGTTACTGTATCTAGAATCATCCTGAGGCTGTAAAAATCCATGTCCAGGTTGACGCAGGCTGAGACTTTATCCTATGAGCCAATCTTCCATAGACTAAAGGGAAACGTGGAGCAGGAGTCCACCTGCTGGTATGACTTCTAGATCAAAGTCCATACTGACAATCAGGCCAGAAGAAAACCACTAACCAGTGAGGCTAACTGGAGAAAAAGGCTTCAGGTTGCTAGGGAGCATAAAGACTGGACTCTGGAGCCATGGAAGAAGGTCATGTGGTCTGATGAGTCCAGGTCTACCCTGGTCCAGAGTGATGGAGCAATCATGGTAAGAAGAGAGGAGGATGAAGGGATGCAGCATCATATCTAGTGCTGCTGTACAAGCCTGTGGGGACAGTCTATGTTCTGGGGATGCTGCAGTTGGTCAGGTCTAGGTTCAGGTCTAGATTCGGGTCCAGGTTCAGCAACAAGGAATAGGGTCAGCTGATACCTGAATATCCTGAATGAGCAGGTTATTCCATCTTCCCTGACGGCACAGTGCAGGATTCATGTGGCTCAGACTGTAAAAGAGTGGTTCAGGGAACAGGAGACATCATTTCCACACATGGATCGGCCACCACAGAGTCCAGACCTGAACCCCATGGAGGATCTCCAGGATGTGCTGGAGAAGGCTTTGTTCAGTGGTCAGACTCTCCATCATCAATACAAGATCTTGTTGAGAAATGAATGCAACACTGGGTGGAAATAAATGTGACGTTGCAGAAGTTCATCAAAACAAGCTGCAGTAATTAAAGCTAAAGGCGGTCAGACAAATTATTAGTGTGTGACTTCTTTTTCCGGGACAGGCAGTCTATGTACCATAAGATAAATATGAGAATTTATTTTAATAAATTTATGGTAATTGTAGTACTCTGAGGACCAGGAAGTAATATTACTGTAAGTGGTTCATTTTACTGATGCTGCTCTCCGATGATGTATGCAAATGAGTCAATCCCAGCCCTTTTCTTTTTATTTTTTCTGTTATGCCAGACTTAAAAAAATAAAACAAAACAACAACAACAAAAAACACAAAAAAACTAGTTTTAAAACTTGCGACCTCAAAAAAAACAAAGCTCCACATGGAGGTGAAATTTCTCGGTATTACCTCGTAGTTTTCTTCTATGAAGGGAAACTGTCTTGGCTGCAGAAACTGGGTCTTCGGGATGTCTAGGCCATCCTCACCGTACAGGAACTGAACCACAGAGCCATCGCTGTCCCTCACGGTCAGATCATACTGCACCACCAGACCCTCCAGATGCTTTATAATACATCTGCAGACGAGGAGAGGGACGAAGAAATGAGAGGACGGAGGAGAGCTGTTTCTCTCTTTAATGATGGAGACCTAACTATGGCACTTTGCCTTTAAACCTGATAATTGCATCTTCACTAGTTTGTTAGGTAACGCTTGTTTTTACCTCTGCAGATATCCTGATCTGGAGGTTTTTACAGCTGTGTCGACCAGTCCTTCTCTACCAGCCATGCAGTGGAAGAAAAACTCCTGCAGATTATTACACACAAACAGAAAAGAGAGACGTCATGAAAGAATGAACCTTTTTCACCCTTTCATAAATGGAGGGTTTGATTTGCAAAGTCAAAGCAAGCGAGCAGATTTCTGAAACAAGCAAACCATGTGACCTGACCAGCGTTTATATGAAAGAGACAGGCTGCGACATCATTTAAACATTTTATTTCAGATCCTTAGATCCTGGAAAGAGAGTGAAATAAAACTCCATTGGAGAGTTTAGGTCCTGCATTTACAGTAAAGGATAAAACAGATTTACAGCACCTGGAATAAACAGACTGGGAAGTTTATGGTGTGTCAGCATCAATAAACGCTGGATTTTAAAATTTTCATTGGTTTCACCCCTTTAATGTTGCAGCTGGAGCAAGATTTTAATTTATAAGAGGAGGAAAAAACGATTAATAACTGTTTTGGATTTATAAACAAAGCTCTGGGTTTATTTCCACATTTTACCCCTGAGGTTCTGATACAATGAGCAAAGAGAGGAAACTTTTCATTTTTCTGTCTCAGAGTGAAGGGAAGTGTATAAATGTTGGAAAAATAAAGTGGAAGTAAAAGTTTTTTTATAGCCTCTTGTTGACCAATCCTCGGTAGCATAGCAACATGACAGGGCCATGCATGGGCATCCAAACCAAACAGTTCAATCTCCAAGCGGTTATGTCGGGCGGCACAGAGGTGTGGTGGTTAGCACCAACGCTTCATGACAAGAAGGTCGCCAGCTCGATCCTCAGCTGGGGAGGATTACTGAATGCATTCCTAGATGAACTAGGCTGCTATCTCCTGGATTTTACTGGAAGTAATGTGGTTTTGGACACATTTTGGACTGTGTTCCAGGTGAATTTAATCTGACAGGAACTCATATCTTGATTCTGTAGTAATCTCACGTCTCAGCTTTCTTTTAAGGTCAAGATTACACATACAACCCTTGTAGTTATGAACACATTAACAGTTCAGTCTAAATCTAGACTCACACATATAGTGAAATCGGCTATGAAAGTAACCTGGTCAATAACCAGTCACCAGTAGCTGTTCTGAACTGGGAGGCCTCAGTCCAGTCAAGCTAGGTACAGATGCAAGCTGACGTCAGATGGAGGAGCATCCATCACTGATCGATACATCCGATCAGACTTCTATCGAGTCTGACAAAGGCTGGAACTGCGACGTGTCCGACAGTTAAGTTTAACTATCAGTCATTTACAGAGTCAGAGATCGACAGCACGCCTGCAGCAGCAGTGATGCACGTCTATATGTTCTACATCCACACTGGAAAACATCATCAGCTGTTTGTTTTTCCAAACTCAACATCTGATGACAACATAATTGTAATAATCAACTAATTATTTACTAAAATCCAGGCCTTAAAGAAGAAAAGAAAATTCTCCCTTGTGCCCCCCCTTTTCCTGCTCAATGCCCCTGCGTGGCCCCCTCATCAGAACTTTTTTAGACCCGCCCCTGCATATAAATCCTTTCTATCACCTGTCAACCACCTGGTTAGAGAAGGTCTGCCTCTGATTGGTATTTCAGAACCTGTTCAGTATGTACCTTCACCACATTCATGGCTCCTAAAAGGTTTCGGTTTGGTAGTCTCGTCATGTTGTTTTCTTGTCTTATTTTGTAGGATTTTCCAGTGTATTCTGTTTCGCTTTCTGCTTCCTGGTCATTAGTACACCTGGTTTGATTTGCTCATTTACTTCACCTGCTGTTAGTTCACCTCGGTATATATACCCCTGGTTTTACTTAAATCCTGCCAGTTCAGTGTAGTTTTTATGGCGTTTAGTCTTCATGTCATGCGTTGTCGTGTTGTTCTCTTTTCAAGTATTATTTCTTGTCATGTTACGTTTGTGTCGGGATTATTAAAACCTTTATACTGCACCCTCCTGCCTTTGGGTCCTCACCTTGGCGCCCCAACTGCAACAACGTCCCCCATGTTTAATCTTGACACTCGCTAGATATCTGAACCTGAGCCATCTGCTGTATTATGACCAGCAGAGTTAACAGTGGTCACCAGCAAACCTCGGCTAAAAATGAAAATAAATACAAACAAAAGGCCGTCTAATTGAAATGGGCTATCGTTTTACGTCACCATCCTGCTAGCTTCCTCCTCGTCAACACGAACTGAACAGTAAACAACAAGAGAGACGCGCTGGAACAGAAAGGCCGATCAGCTGGTCACCAACAGTCAGAGCAGAGCGACTGGAGCAATGTTTGCACGGAAGTTTAAAAAGAAAAAAAACTGCAAAATAAGTGCGAGAGTTGGACCCTCATCATGACAAGTCATGACATGACACCCCCACGGGTGCGATGTCCATGGAAGACGATATGTCCGAGGTGCCTGCAGCCCTGGCAAAAAGCTGCTTTTATTTTTTTATTTAACCTTTGTTTAACCAGGAAGTCCCATTGCTTTATGAACGTTTGGAGAAACTAACGGTTAAATGAAGGCTGTGGTTGAGAGCCACAGGTCTCCGTTTAACAGTCGCCAGTGCTTTTGTTTTTCCATTGCACACATGTATCCTGCTTTTGCTTCTCCCATCACCACACGCCGGAATTCTAGTATGGTGCCGGATTCCCATCACCACACGCCGGAATTCTAGTATGGTGCCGGATTCCCATCACCACACGCCGGAATTCCAGCACGGTGCCGGATTCCCATCACCACACGCCGGAATTCCAGTTGATCAATGTAAAACCTAAAAGACTTTTACAGCAAGACAAACAGATTACAAACATCAGAGTTTATGCACCTGTGGTTTGATGCCGGTTAGAAACCTTCCCGAAACAAAGCCTCCGGCACCGGGGGAGGGGTCATACGGCTGGAAGCATGGGAGGAATTTCCCAGAAGCCATCAGTGGAGGCCTGCGGCCCTCCAACTCGATCTGGCCGAGTAGACACGAGATCTGGAACACACCACAGGGTAAACGTAGCTGAGATACTGACTTTACTGGATGCTAAATCAGTGCAGAACGATGAGAAAAAGTCAGCGTGTGTGAATGTTTGTGTCTGTGGTGGAAAGTACCTGCATGGTGTTCACCGTTGATCCTTTGGCTCCTGATTGGACCATGAGTTGGAGGTTGTTGTCCGGAAACGATGTATGTAATCCGATGGGCATGCACACCTTCAAATATACACACATGAACTCTTCATTACAGTTAACCCGTATGAGCTCCTTCAATCAGTCTGCTCTAAGTCGTGTATTTTTTGAGAGGGAATGCATCTTTATGGGTGATTTCAAAACAAATCGTTTTCAGGCTTTTAGTAGCCTGAAAGAAGCTTTTGCATATTTTTGCAAAATCTTTTGCTTAAACCAATTAATAACTGAGCCTACCAGGCTGCCTGGAAATAGTCTCTTCTTAAATTAATTTCAGTATCAGAGTGTGAAAACATAACACAGTCGGGTGTTTTGGATGTAGTCTTCAGGGACTGTAATGCTGTTTTTTAACATGCAAGAAAATTAAATTACGGAGAATAAATGAGCACTGTTCCATCAAGTACAGATGTACCAAGAACTCTGCAGACGTGTTGAGCTATCTGAGGGAGATCGGTCTGAAGTACTGGACTGTAATGATGTTATGAGGCTTGTTTAAGCAGCATTTCATAGCTGCTCTTGATGATGTTGCTCTAATGAGGGAGCAGGTCTGGACCTCATTCCCTCTGGGTTTCTGAGAGATAGTGCTGCTGTAACATCTAGTAGTCTTACCCCCAATCCCAAACCGAAAACTTGAGCACTCGCCCTGAGCCCCTGATGACTAAATGACATCACCTGCATGAGGAGTCGAGGGTGACAGGCCACAAGGGCTCGAAATGCTTTAAATAGGATTGGGACAGCACTTTGAGACCTGCACTGCAAGGAGAGAGACGCCAAAACGAGAGGATTACAATTCTTTAAAAAAAAAAAAAAAATGACAGAAGAGAAGTTGCTGCAGCGACGATTTGTCTGTAAGTATAAAACACTGCAGCCATGATTTATTGTCATGAATGTCTGAAAGAATGTGGCTAATAACAACGTAATATCTCCATCAACAGGGTCTGAAGACCAAACCAAAAAATTAATTTGTCTCAGGATAAAACATGAAGCGCTATTTACGGGCTTCCGCAACGCGTCCTTACAAGGATTTGAGTAAGTGTTGAGTTCTTGTAATCCATATAAAAGTAAATGGGCTGAAAACAATAGAAAACCAGTGTTGATGAGCAGCATTTGTGTCTGTGTGCGTATGTGTATAGTGTTATCATTGCAGAAATGGGTCTGCAGAAGGTTGTGACCCCCAGCCAGGCTGCAAAGAAATGGGAAAACTTAAAGAAGAAATATAGGGTTAACCTGTTTAATGTTTATGCACATGGGTTGCTGGGTAACGACCCAGCGCCACAATACTGAAGAACATGTTTCACACGTCGGCTTCTCTCGGTAAACTCCGTGTTTCACGTGACATCGCAGTGATTTATGGGTAATTCCTTAGCGAAAGTTGGCATCGATGCTGACTTATGGAAAGGGGGCAGAAAGGGCTCAAAAATGTCCGCCATCATCCCTTGATCACTCACACAATTCCAATTGGAATACCACTGAACCCTCGAGCCCCTCGCGGGAGCGCGCCCGTGAGTGCAGGAGTGCTCAAGTGTTCCATTTGGGATTCGACCTTACTCATATAATGAACCTCTCCATTAGTCAGGGTGTTCATCCAAATTAAATAAGGAGAGCTCGGGTGGTCCCCCTCTTTAAGAAAAATAGTTGACCTGATGTTGGAAATTTCAGACCAGAAACTATTCTGACCGCTGCCTCATATTTAAGCAGGTGGGGGAGTACGTTATTACACAAAACCTGCTGTATGACATCCAGTCTGGATTTAGAGCAGCACACACGTCTCATTCACCTCTTTGATTTTGTGCATTAGAAGTTTGATGAAGGAAATTGTCGGTAAGCTACGTCTTGATTTACAAAAAGCATCTGATACTGTTGATCATGTTGTTCTACTCGCAATGTTACTGAAATGGTTTTCTTCATACCTCACAGGCAGGACTCAAGTCTGTGATGTTAAGGGGACCATTTCTGATCCTCTGGGCATAACGTGGGGTACCCTAAGGTTTTATCTTGGGACCTCTGTTGTTCTTGGTTTATATTAATGATATGTCAGCTATCACACAGTGGAAGTTACTTTTCTATGCCGATGATGCTGTTTTATTTGTCCAAAGTTGGATAAGAGCTTGAGTCAGTCAACCACTGGCTGGTTGATAATAAGCTCTCGATACATGTGGGTAAGACCGAGTTTTTTTTTATTTGGAACAAAAAGAAAAGTGGCTAAATCTAATGCTTTAAAGGCCATGTGTAATAGAACTGACGACGTGGCTAAATCAAGTAAGACATATTTGGTATTAACAATGGATCAGTCCCTTGCAGGTGAATTTATTGCTTCCAGAGTATTTGCTAAACGTGCCTGCAAATTAAAACCTTTATTTTGTAGGACAAAGTACTTTGATTACTGATGTTGTCTTTAATTCAATGCCTTTGGATTATGAATGTTCTGCCTGGTTCTCTGGAACTGGTATGAAATTTAAAAACAAATTACAAGTACAGCAAAACAATGTCATTCGGTATCTTTTAGGTGCTCCTACCCAAACTCATACTGGCAAGAAAGAGTTGGTCTGCTGCCAGTCCATCTCAGGGTATAGAAATTCCAGTTAAATAACAGGCATAATATCATCAATGTTCATGCCCCAACATACTTATAGTCTAACACAGAGCTGTCCAAAGTCGGTCTTCGATGGTCACTGTCCTGCAGGTGTTAAATATTTCCCTGCTTCAACACACCTGGCTCATATTAAATAGATCCAGCACCCTATGAGGTTCTGCACAATGACTCAATAATTTGAGTCAGGTGTGTTGGATTTAGGAAACATTAAAAACCTGCAGGACTGTGGCCCTTGAGGACCGGTGCTAGACACGCCTGCTCTAATATAACCATGGTTAGCACACAGCACAATCACATTGCTAGCATCAGTTCCTGTATAGTGCCACAAGTTAATAATGCAGCTAGAAACTATTGTTTATATCGGTGTTATGGGATGAATTCTTTGCCAAGCTCCATAAAACTTTTAACACCACAGAGAAGTTGTAACCAGGTTAAGCTGCTTTCATGGAACAAGGTGAATGTTTAGTGAAGTGTGTTGGGTTTTTACTGCTCTGACCTGTTTACACAACGCATTAATGTGATTTTATACTCTGGATGTCTTTGTAGGGCACGGCTGTCTTGCTCTTATCTTTGTTGTTTTTGTTGTTAACACCAAGGACCATGCTGGAAACAAGTTTTATACTTGAGTATGCTAACCTTTGGAATGACTTTTTATCTTTGGTTCCAGAAAGAAATTAGTAAATCAATCAAAATTAGGCCGACTGAAGATAAATGTTCACAGAGATAAAAAGGCTTGATGTTTGCCGCTGCTGCGTGCAGGGGCTGAAGACAAAAAAAAAAAAAAAACATAAAAAAAAAAAATATAAAAAAAAAAAAATTATATATATACGCGCACACACACACACACACATATATATATATATATATATATATATATATATATAGAGAGAGTCTGGGTGAATACTCGATTCTGATTGGCTGGAAGGTGTCCATTAAAAAGTGATAATGGACACCAATAGTTTGTTAGTTTAAACTCTGTAGAGCCAGCATCTAAAGGTGGTTGGGCTAAAAAGCTTAGTTTAGTTTACACCTCCAGCATCTCTGCTCATTTTATCCTAATTTTAAAAGCTACATTTCTGTCTCACATGGACTTAAAAGAGGCCGTATTAGAAGTTGTAGTACCAGCTAACCTTGTTAATCTCATTGTTGACTTGGTTGGCCACTTCTTTGAACTTGTGGTCGGCCATGGTGAAGTCTCTCTGGTCGGGGTTGAGATGAGCGTCCTGCCATCGACTGTGAGCTTCAGCTTGGTCCACGTCAGGTGGCAGGTTGAAGGCAGCCTGGAGGGCCTGAGAGGCACACAAACACAGACAGGGTGAGTCAATCACTAAGGAGTGAATCTGCTGCCCCCTGGTGGCAGGATCAATAAACTACCACTGAACCTGCAGAGAAGAATACATGTAGATAAGATAAGTTTCTATTTTTGGTCCACCAGTCAGCATCAGACATGATGTTTCTCAACTGTCAGATTGGGAGGTAAAATGATGTAAAATGAATGTATGAATAGATATAGCAGCATAAAGGCCGACCAGAAGAAGAAAGCAGAATTTATTACTAACAGAACTTTGTAGAAATAACACACAGACCAACAGTGACCAAACCTTTTCTCATCTCATCGTTCTCTCAAGTCTTGGCTTTCAGGAGAAAAAATATTGTTATTGAAACAAACACACAACAGAAACTATTTCCATGTTTCCACTTTTTCCTCATTTCCAGTTATTCCTGCTACTATTTACCTGCTATCCTCACTAAACCAACTCCAGCTCAGCTGCTTTGTGGCACCACCGTGCATCAGAAACGTCTTCTTGGCTTTATTCCAGCCATAGAGGAGCATTATTTTTCTTCCTTTCACACACACGTAGAACTTTCTGCTCACTGGTTGATCTTTGGCTGCTTCTGATTGGACCTTACCGTCAATCTAAGCTCTCTGATTGGTGGAAAGTCTGACAGGAAGTGGCTTCATCATCATGTCCAGGTCTAAATAGAGGTCTCTTAGCAACATAGTAGTGATCTTTTTTTTAATTACAAAAATGTGATAAATGGTGTTATAATGGATCATTGTGGATTTAACAAATAGAGTCTCTGAATAAACGCTGCATTTTACGAGTGGATTTTAAACATGTTGGATGGGATATAATTTCCTGGAAAACTTCATTAGATCACCTAATGGGTACGTTGTCCATCACAATTAACTCCACGGAGCTGCACACGACCGCTCCTGAGAAATTGATGACTATAGAAGCGATAGCACTCAGAGGCGCTGGTGATCTAGTGGAGTTTCGAGGGTTAGTACAGCCAGAGCAGAGCCTTTGCTGCTTCGTTTTCCAGAGAGAGAAAAGGAAAAAAAAGATTTTTTTCTTTTAAATTTAGACTTGCTCTCACATAAATCCATATAATGCAATTTGTTTTTTCAAATGAGGTTTGGCTGAACTTTTCCTCTCTTAGCATTTAACCTCACGATGCAATAAAAACAGGCACTGACTTTACGTTGATTTTCGAATGTCATCTCACCATGTGAATGCGATCTTTTAAACGACCTGCTTAAATGTCATTGGCGAGCCGAGGCTTACTATGTCAAAGCCCTCGATCTGAGCCTCTTCACATAGATCCTGCAGAGACACTTCACTGGACAAACTTTTGAATTACAGTTTCCTCTCCAGCTACCGACTTCTTTATTAGAGAGACATTTTAAACGGAAGTTCTGAACTTGTACTTTGTCAGGCACAAGTTAAAAAGAAGGCAGAGGTAATTGTCAGAGGAGGAGAATGCCGTGGAAACTGTTAAAGAGCTGAAGAGATACACAGGAAAAAAAGGAGGAAAGGAGCGAGAGGTTCTCTCTTTGCTTGTGAAGGACAGAAGAAGAGTTGCCGACACTGCACTTCCAGTCAGATAGGAAAAGACCCCGTCATCAAGGTTTAGACTCAGTGCATGTGTGTGTGTGTGCAAAAGCACAAGGAGGATAGGTGGGTGTTAGAGTGTGAGTACAAAAGTATAACATGTGAGGGATGTGTCATTTGGAGCCGATATGCATGGCTTACTGTATGTGTGGGCAGTATGCATGAGATGGAAGCTGTCAAATCAGTGCTGACACACAGCAAGTGGGTTTTAAATCATTTATGAATGAGCAAGATTAGATGTGCAAAATGACAGATTTCTGCAGTGAAATCAGACAAGACCCCTGGGATCTCCAGCACGTTCCACTCTGAGATGCTGTCAAAGTCCCGAGATGCATATTGCTCATAACTATTCCATCAAATGTGATTAGAATATTAGCAGCGGACGACCTGACGGGGTAGATCTACATGCATGTGTTTAGCTCCTGCACTAAACCCTCGGGTGTCCTGTCTAAATAGAGGTCTCTTAGCAACATAGTAGTGATGGTGATGTTTTTATGGTGAAATGTGATAAATAATGCTGTTATCATGGATCATTGTGGATTTATCAGATAGTCTCTGAAAACCTCCGTACATCACCTAAAGGGCAGCTATCCATCACAGTTTACCCCACAGAGCTGCACACTACCGCTGCTGAGACACTGATGGTGATAGAAGTGATAGCGGGGGTTCTGGAGATCTGGTGGAGTTTTAAGGGTTAACGAACACAGGTATTTTTTTCCTCCATAAGTTAAAGAAACTTCAGCTTTAACTCACTTTGGTGCCAATCGTCAGTGATTCTTCAATGATCTTTGTTCTCCGCATGTTGGCGCCTGGTTTCACCAGGATGTCCTCCACACCTGCAAACACAGAAAACAGACGTTGCTTCCGACTGCAGCGCTCTTCGTATTTTGGTGAAGGGAGGAGAGGAACAAGCCGTCACCCAGAGTGAAGCCTCGGTACAGCTGCAGGTAAGCGGTGAAGAGTCGAGCCAGACAGCTGAGCAGCTTCCCGCTGGTCTCTCCTCCGTACAGCTCGTAGCAGCAGTGGACCAAACCGTAAGCCGAGGAGCCGTAGTGAGCCTTGTCCAAAACCCCCACCAGCAGCTCCCCCTGACGGATCACCACCTGGAAACAAAGAGATAGTAAAGATCGACAAAAAATACATTCATGTTGAAAGTTTTCCACCTCGCTTGAGCTCGTACCTGCGAGTCACACATGCTGTCGGGTTTGTATCCGGGAGCAGCTCGAGGTGGCAGCTGGATCCACGCCTTGCTGGGGATTTTTGATTTTCCCACCAGGTTTAGAGGCACAGCTTTCTCTGGGATTACATTCAGCAGCAGCGTGGACACCACCTACAAGAAAAGACCAGAGTCCTGAGCCGAGCCTGCAGCAGGATTACGTACAACCCGCTTTAATACATCAGGTTTATTTCATGTTATCCAAGTCCAATAACTACAGCTGGGTGAAAAAAAGCATAACTAACAGCTATCACGAAACTTCCCTGGTTTATAACTTACAGAAAGATTAAAGAGCCAAACAAGTAAACAAGACTGAATACCAACAGGAGGACACCGAAGGGGATTCAGACACATTTTTAATTCCACGCAGCATCATCCTCAAGTTCTACCTGCTTACAAGGGGAATTTTCCAGTTATATAAAATACAAAACCAATTCAAAGTATTAACAGCGAGAAATAACTGAATAAAACAGCGTTAATAAACATTTTAGGAATTTATATCATTTCCAAGAAAAATTGTCTGACCTCTGAATAAAGCCAGAGAGGAATTACTTAATAAATTACAAAAAAAAAACAATTAAATAAAAATTTCAACAGCTAAACTGAGATATTTAAGAGCCCCTCTGTCAATTATTAGAGATGCTCCTACTAGATGAATATAACACTGACGTGGTTTAGGTGTCTTGTGGGTGACTGAATGGCTTCTGAATATGTATGTTCTGAAAAATAAGATAAAACTAAATAAAATAAAAATAGAAAAAGAAAGATAATGTAAAAGTTTATTAAAAAAGATCATCTATAAGAGAAAATAAAATATTTACAGTAAATATTTAATATATATGATATTAGATCATATAAAATAAAGAAGTGAAATAAGTATGAGTGAAATAAAAGTAACTTATCGTCAGTGTTTCTAATATTTCTAGCCCACCATCTTCCAGCTTCGGCAGCCAGAGAAATAAAGAAAGAGATGTTTTCCCAGCTGTCGCTCTCCAGCTGTGCAATGTTTCCCGTTTTGTAATTTTGTGTAACCCATTCCCAGTTTGTTCACCACGTTATTCCTGGTGAGGATGTTTTCCGTAAGACGGAACCTACCGGGTGGACCTGTGTGGCTCATCTACACATTTCTGGTTTATAAGAAAACTTCATCCGTCTTCCAGCAGAGGACAGCTGTTGGGAACGCTGCCTTTCAGCCAAATATAAGCCAGACAGGAATTTTGCAGCACATCAAGTCATGCACACGGAGGAATCAGGTTGAAATGACAGAATGAGTTTAGGTTCGGCAGAAAGAGATTTTTTCCTCTCAGTTTTGTGCTGACATGACTGGAAGCTGCATATGAAGCAACAAAGCTAACTTTTAACTTCTAACAGCTTAAATCTATAATGTTAACAATTTCCATTCCATTAGTTTTAGATAAATAAAGTTTTAGATGTTAAATAACCTGAATCTGTGTTTCTGTCTGCGCGTGTTGCCTTGTGATTTACACCGGCTTCCCTCTGAAGCTGAACAGCTGCAGAAGTTCCCTCACCTGCTTTCCCGTCCACAGATGCTGCGGTTTGACGATGGCCGGAGGCAGCAGCTTCACTCTGCCCGGTTTGTCGGTCAGCCCTCTGTACACCAGCTCGGTGTACTGGTCTCTGGTGAAGAAGCAGCCTCGTATCGTCATCCTCGTTCCTGACACCATGTGGTCCTGGATCAGGCCTGCTAAAGGTTTACCATCCTGAGACCAAACGGACAGCAGGAAAGATAGAAACACCTCATAGTGAGAAATCAGAGCCCAGAAACATCAGCATGGGGGGGGATGAGCCGCTGTCTGAGTGTGTTTACAGTTACACACCTTGGGGACAAGGTACTGCTGGTTAGTGCTGACCAACGTGTAGGCCTCCGCTCTGCCCAGCTCGCTCTGAGGGAAGTGGGCGTTCATCTCGTCTCCGTCAAAGTCAGCGTTGTACGCCTTGCAGTTGGCGTAGTGGAGCCTCAAGACCTGAGAGACCAGAGAAAACATGGCTGGCAATGATTTATGTTATTAGAGACAAAAATAAAGTAATAGACAATCACTGTCCACCTATCAGGTCCACCTGTTAACACAAAAATCTAATCAGCCAATCGCAGGACAGCAACTCGTGTAGACGTGGTGAAGACGACTTGAAGGTCAAACTGAGCATCAGAATGAGGAAGAACGAGGATTTAAGTGACTTTAAACGTGGCATGGTTGTTGGTCCCAGTATTTACTAGGATTTTCACACACAACCATCTCCAGGGTTTACAGAGATGGTCTGAAGAAGAGAAAATATCCAGAGTCTCCATTTCAGCTCCACATTCAGAGAAGATTCAAATTCAAAGAATTTCTGTTGTGGAGGAAAATGGAACCAACCTGGTACTAGACGGTGAGTAAAAAAGGAAAAACTGAGGTGGTACCTTCTCCCCTGGCAGGATGCGAGCGCAGTGAGCTTGTATGGAGGGCCTGTGCAGAGTTGGCTGCCTGTTGAGCAACAAAACATCTCCGTTCTTTATGTGACGATTCACCTGCGGAGATTAAAAACAGAGAAGGTCAAAGGTCATTCACGTCAGTCCCAAGACTGTAATTACAGACTCGGCTGCTGACTTACGATCTTCATGGCCATCTTATGTGGGCCTGGACAGGGCGTCAGTAGTTGCTTGGCAACCGCCTCCCTCTGCGCCTGGTTGGTGGCTGACAGGATGGTTTTCCTGCCATCCTCGTTTATCACCATGGAGGCACCGGGATGGATGTTGGGCCCGTTAAGAACGGCCTGGCGAAGCTCCTTCACGTTCCACGGCGTGACTGGTTGAGGGTAGGTCAGCTTGGTGGCAAAAACCTGGACGAGACAAAGACGCAAAAAAGGTCTGACTCTGAAACCGTAAATCCATCCTGATCAATCTGATTGATCCTCTTCTTTGGGTAATTTATCTGTGAATGTCTGTTAGGGGTACCATTGGTATTCCTATCTCGTTGGTTCCGATGTACATGTCGGGACAAATGACAGATCGTGCAGCAAAGTCCACTCGTTTGCCCATCATGTGTTTCCGGAACAATCCATCCTTCTTCTCCAGGATCTGGCAGGAGAAAGAAGCGTCCATAACGATGCTATTCTAGCCCAGCATTGTGTTGGATTAGCTCTATATTATTCGGCTGAATAGCCGCTGTAGGACAAAGGAAAATAATCCTAAGAGCAGAGCTGTGACATGGTGGGATACCTGTCTGACTCCTGGGTATTTGTCCATCATCAGCTTGTCCATGTCGCTGTCAAAGACGATGTTAACGTGGCTCTGCAGGCGGACCCACATGTTGTAAAGTTTGTCTGTTAACGTCTGTCCGGCGATTCCAGCCAGGAAAGTCTGGTCTGTTTGCTCTACAGCCTGAACAGAGCCAGAACAGGAAGTTGGGACATTCACTTCCTGTGTGTACAGGATGATAATGTCAGCAGTAGCCTGCCAGCTCACCTCTGTCTCCTCCGAGTTCTTCTCCCCAGCGATGATGGCCAACAGCTTTCTGATGACTCCGCAGTCCTTCATCACAGCCTGCATGTTGACGGTCTGACCGTTGGTAAACATCTGGTCGCCCAGGCGATTGATTGGACGATACCTGGCAGAGAGAAGATGAGCCAAGTGTTAAAGTCCACTTTCACCTCACAAAATACAGAGATTAAAACAAAACAAAAACATCCTGCGGCTGGACTTGCTTTGTGCGGAGAGGGTGTTTGAAGAAGCTGCATCAACACTTTGGCTGAGTAATATGAGAAAAAGGGCGACACCCGAATGTTTTCCTCCCAGGATTTTATACTTAACAAAATATATTATTTTAAATTATTTCCCTTTTAAAATTACAGACCGTTCGGCTTCATAGCAACTTATCTGCTATGTGCGGTTCTTGGCCTGTAAAACGTTGAAGACCCCAGGTCCAGACTGCAGCTGGACCACTTAACCGAGGCCCTTCTGATTGGTTAGCAATGCGAATGTGTTCCTCCCAACGTGGACACCATCCACACACGTCAGCGCTGATGGTGTACCTGCACGGTGGAACCACCAGCAGCTCGAGGAAGAAGAGCTCAGGATATAAACCGCTCGCTGCCTCCTCCAGTCCCGGAAAAAGACACTTTAGGAAGAAACCTGGAGGCAAAACAGGAGACAAAGCTAATATTTAATCATTTCTTCCTTCCGACAGTAACCAGCGGAAAAGGTATACATGAGACCTGACGACCGTTTTCAGAGAGACCTGATCTGTACAGATTATAACGTGAGCTGGGAGGACTTTACCTTCCTTCTCCCATGTTCTGCTGACGTGCTCTCTGGCTGTACTGGCAGTGAAGTACACTCTCTTTCCAGCCATCGCTTCCTCTGCAAAGAGAAGGGCTAGAAGATTGGTTTCCAGTACAGATTCACACAGAAAAACTTTCATTTACCAAATCTGAACGAAGGGCAGAAATAAAATGGAAAAGCAGGTAGAAAGTAGAAGGAAAACTGTACTTTAGTGAAAAAAAAGAACTTAAGTTTATTGACAAATAATAAATAAATTCATTTAAACTGTCACCAGAACTTGAGTTCAGATACTTAAATTTTCTGCTAGCTATGGAATTACTCGGGATAGTATTAGCTTAGCATCCAGTACTACAGCAAGTTAAGTTTTTCTGGACCAGGATCTGTCCTTTAACTCAGTGGTTCCCAACCTTTATTTTTTGGGGGAATCCCCTTCATGCAAATATTAAAAAGCCATGGATCCCCTGGCCCACCCGAGCTGAATCCATGCTGGTTTCATGTTTTTAAAAGTGAGATTCTCACCATAGATGATGATTCTGGTCCATAAATCCAAAGTTAAATTAACAACATATAGAATTACCATTTTTCTTAAAATGGGGACAATGTGTGGACATTAATCACAAGGACTCTGAATGTCCAAAGCCTCGGGGACCCCTGTGCTCTCTGGGGGACCCCCATGACCCCAGGCTGGGAACCACTGCTTTAATTCACTTATAAAAACAGGATTCTGGGACCACCTTCTTCCACCTACATAATATTCCCAGGAGGAAAACATCCTGTCTTAGAGTGATGCAGGAAAACTAGTCCATGGATTTCTTACTTACAGACTGTAATTCTGTTAAATATTAATACAGAATTTAAATGTAATGACTGGTTTAGTCCTTCTAACACGCAGTTCAACGACCTGTCTGTTCTCTGTTTATAAAGTTATTATTGCTCTTTAGTAGAGAAAAATATTTCTTCTCCAGTGAATTCATTGATATTTTCTTAATTACCTAAATGATGTTTGCTGCAGCCCTGCACAGGTTCTCGTCCCGTTAGCTTACAGCGGCGCTCTGAGGGCTAACGTGTTCAGCGCTACTCACCAGCAGTGTCACCGGCTGTTTGAGCCCCTCCGGTCGGCATGGTGACGATCAGCTTACTGTTGTGCTCTCGGCGCACCGTAGCTCTGCCGCTCCTTCACACACAGACGAGATGATGACAGGATGAGACGGACAGGAAGGAATGTGGCTTTAGCTCAGATCTAAGAAAACTCTGACAACAGCCTCATGACACAAGATGTAACGTCAGCATGATGCACAGATATTAAACCACTTCATTCAAATAGAAACCAGAAGTAGACTAAAGGTCCTTGTAGGAGCTGGGAATGGGGCTGAGACAAATAAAGAGGTCAAACCCCATTAAAGGCTGAGGAGGGAGGGACGGACAAAAATAAATAAATAGATAAACAAAAAATATAGTAATATAAACCATTAAATGAAGAACTAAATACATGATTTTTTTTTAACAAATTATTAAAAGAATTAAATGAAAGAAAAATAATTGACAAAATAAATGAATAAATAAATCAAGTAAATGAATAAAGACTGACTGACTGACTGACTGAATGAATAAAGACTGACTGACTGACTGAATGAATAAAGACTGACTGACTGACTGACTGACTGACTGACTGACTGACTGAATGAATAAAGACTGACTGACTGACTGAATGAATAAAGACTGACTGACTGACTGACTGACTGACTGACTGAATGAATAAAGACTGACTGACTGACTGACTGACTGAATGAATAAAGACTGACTGACTGACTGAATGAATAAAGACTGACTGACTGACTGACTGACTGACTGACTGACTGACTGACTGAATGAATAAAGACTGACTGACTGACTGAATGAATAAAGACTGACTGACTGACTGACTGACTGACTGAATGAATAAAGACTGACTGACTGACTGACTGACTGACTGAATGAATGAATGAATGAATGAATGAATGAATGAATGAATGAATGACTTGGGTCTCTGAGGAAATCTGATTCATCAGATTAAAGATCGAGTAATGAATCTTGTCGTTTACCCGCAGTGAGGACACTTCCTTGTTTTCATTTGGATCTTCCAGAAGTCATTGATCAGGCTGCTCTTCTTCTCCACCAGATGTTTAATCTGACAAACACAAACCAGGATGAAATACGTCCAGTGTGTCCGTCCAGCTTCAAGTAAAGGACGCTTATCTAATCTGCAGCCATGTTGTCTCAGATCATTCCCACTGTGTGTTTTTGTTGGTGTGTGAGTGTGTACTCACAGGTCTGGAGCTCTCTGAACCTTCAGGGTTTACGCCAACTTCTCCATCTGTGAACTCCTTCAAAACCCGCTCGATCTCATCTCCCGTGGCTTTGGGGTTCTCCTCCAGGTGCTTAAACACACAAAAAGTTCATGCATGAGCTACACAAACCAGAACAAAACCACCACCAAGAGAAATGTTTTCCTAACCAGCTCGCCTACAAAACACATGAAATAACATGATGTAAGATTATATAAACCCTGCAAAGTAAACTCAAAGTATCCCTACATGAAACCCAGCGAATACACCCCATAATGCACTGTACCAAAGGAACGATGGTTTCTGATCCAGCAGCAACAAAACTCAACCACAGGAAATATTCAGATATCTTCACATTTGTTTTCAGCCACAATTCCAAAAAAGGAAAAACCCTTTCTATCACCATGATGAGGCATGGTGGCGGCAGTATCATGCTTTGAGTTACTCTTCTTCAGATGGAAGTGCAACAATTACCAGATTCACTTTGGGCCCAAAACCTGAAAGCTGAAGCCTTTTAGTCCCAGTCACCATGTGCCTGATCAAATATGTTAAAATCACTTTGATTTAGAGAAATTAACAGACCTAAAGTTAAAGAGACATTTTCAGTACGTTAACTAGCAGCTGTTCTCCGATGAAGAGTCTACAACATGTTGCAGAACTTTAACTTTTAAATGTTTTTGTCCAGGAGTCTAAAACTCGCTAAACACAGCACTAACGCTCTGACGCTGTCATCGTACAGGACATCGTGCACTGACAAACTTCCGCGTTGTTTGAACGCAAACTGCAATAAATGAGCTAATTTTTTTAACGTGTTAATTTCTTTGTAATTAATTAATCAGAATTAACACATAAACCCCCAATTACAATATAATTAAATATAATATAAAAAGCTTATTAAGTTCAGTAATTATATAAGACATGCCAACTGCAGGCTCCCTGCGTTTAACATCCACTTATGCTTTTACTTTGCTAAAAAAAAATCCTCTGCAGAGCGTCACAGCTAGCAGAGAAAAAAACGCGGCTGTTTTCCTTTTTCTGTCATTTTCATTGTTATGTCGGGCTCAGTGGGTGATCCTTTCATAGGTTTGGCTTAACCAGGACGAGATTGTCATGGCTACTTCATAGCCGGTGTTTTGGAACCAGCAACGCAGGTTAAGATGTCAGAGGATTTTGCGACCTTAAGCACAAGCTTTATCACAGGATTTGTTAAACCTCCTTTCTGGAGTAGCCTGCAGGACAGCCTCAGCTGTCAGATCATGAGGTAAAATGATGTAAAAGGAATGTATGAATGGACATAGCAGCATACAGGCCAACCAGAAGAAGACGTTTTTAGCTTTCTAACAAAACAGCTTTAGCCCACCAACTTCCGTTGGCTGGTTAGCTACCGTTGCTCGGGGTTAGCTCACTTAGCTTTTAGCTACAGGCAGCTCAGAGTTTGATGGGTGTCAATCATCCACCCCCACCTTCACAGTCCCCCTTACAGCTCCACCTCTTTGCCCATTTTTGGATTTTCAGGGACTAACGACATACGTGACGCTACCAAGATGAGATCGCCCAACGAGCATCACTTTTGCTCTTCAGAAACCTGCGGGTGGCGTCACAGAGGCTCCGTCCATCTTTTACAGTCTATGGTTGTGATGTGTTGCAGCTGACGTTGCTCACAAAGAGACTCAGGATGAAAATTAGCTCTGGACTTTAACATGTCTAATGTATGATAATGTGCACTATCCCTTTTTTAAAAATAAACAAATAATCTCCAACTTGAGAAAACTGTTGCTGAAACTGCACTTTTTCTTCTCAAGAAATTTAAGATTATTTATGATGTGTTGTCTAAAATGATAGTTCAGTAAATATTAACATCTTAATAACGTTTATTAAACGTGAACTTTTCTCCATCAAACCTGTTTTGTGCTGTAGATGTTGTGGTTAGTCTCAGCATGGCGTCATGCCTGACATGAATGATACCATTGTCCCTTTTCGTGCCCCTGTAAACCGTTCCCAATGGATGCAGCTACCATCAAGGCTCACGGCATTTCTAATGAGGGAAAATGTCAATGGAGGAAGTTCATTTAAGCATCAGACCTTGACTTCAGCAGGTGAAGTGTCTGTTTCACACAAACAGCAGAGATGTGACGTTCATGAACAAATCAATTCTTACATACGACTCTTTTAAATGAATGATGAGAAGGGCGTGTTGTATTTTTTTTTAGATATAACTTAGGTTAACCCTTAAAACTCCAAGACATATTTAGCTTTTTTTGCTCCACCTGCTTGTTTGTTTTTTTTATCTAAAACTAGCATCAGACATGATGTTTCTCAGCTGTCAGATTCTGAGGCTAAAATGATGTAAAATGAATGTATGACAAGAGAGAGATAATTTCCTGCAGACTGAAAAACTTCAAACCCTCTCAGTGTGTGAGAAATCTGGGTGTCCTTTTCGACTCTGAGCTGAATTTTATTTCACACATCAGAAATGTCACAAAGACAGGCTTTTATCATCTTAAAAACATCGCCAGAGTTCGCCCATTTCTCTCTCTTGCCAGCACGGAGGTACTAATGCATGCTTTTATTTCCAGCAGGCTAGATTATTGTAATGCCCTGCTCTCTGGTCTTCCCAAAAAGTCTATTTCTAGTTTACAGTTACTGCAAAACTCGGCAGCACGAGTTCTGATGAGGACCGGGGGGCAGGAACACATTACACCGGTTTTAAAATCGCTGCATTGGCTCCCCGTGCGCTTCAGGATTGATTTTAAGGTTCTCTTACTTGTTTATAAATGTCGTAATGGTCTTGGGCCTTCTTATTTATCTGACATGTTTTCACATTATGAGCCCTCGCGGACCCTGAGGTCCTCTGGTACCGGCCTTTTAACTATTCCCAAAGTTAGATCTAAAACACACGGTGAGGCCTCGTTTCATCATTTTGGTCCTCAACTGTGGAACAGCCTGCCAGAGAGCCTCAGGGCTGCAGAGACTGTTGATGTTTTTAAGAAGAGGCTCAAGACCTTCCTTTTTAGTTTAGCCTTTTGATTTGACTTTATTCATTTTCTGTTATTTATCTCATCTTATCTTATCTGTCTCATTTATCTATTTTATTTTATTATTTTTTATTATAGCTTCTTAACTGTTTCCATATTTTATCGTTGTTTTAACTGTTTTAACATTTTTAACATTTTTAACATTTTTAACTCCAGTGTTTCTTTATGGGGATCCTAAACTCTGGGAGTCAAGCCTGCTTGGTCTGCCCTCTGCAAACATGGCTTGACTGGCTCCTGGTGTAAATGGGTCCCCAAAAATGCCGTTTCCTCACAGCAGCGCCAAGCCAAAGACAGATATTAAGAGTTTGTGTGTGTGTGTGTGTGTGTGTGTGTGTGTGTGTGTGGATGGGTGAGGGGGGTGGGAGGTGTTTAATCTGTCACATAACTGGGTGTGTAAAGGGCTTATTGTTTTTGTTCTGTGATTTTTTTTTTTTTTTTTTTTTTTTCATTTTAATATGCATTCATTTATACTATGTAAAGCACTTTGTGTTGCCTTTGCATGAAAAGCGCTTTATAAATAAAATTTGATTTGATTTGATTTGATTATGAATAGATGTAGCAGCATAAAGGTCGACCAGAAGAAGAAAGCAGAATTTATTACTAACAGAACTTTGTAGAAATAACACACAGATCAACAGTGACCAAACCTTTTCTCATCTCATCGTTCTCTCAAGTCTTGGCTTTCAGGAGAAAAAATATTGTTATTGAAACAAACACACAACAGAAACTTTTTCCATGTTTCCACTTTTTCCTCATTTCCAGTTATTCCTGCTACTATTTACCTGCTATCCTCACTAAACCAACTCCAGCTCAGCTGCTTTGTGGCGCCACCGTGCATCAGAAACGTCTTCTTGGCTTTATTCCAGCCATAGAGGAGCATTATTTTTCTTCTTTTCACACACACGTAGAACTTTCTGCTCACTGCTTGATCTTTGGCTGCTCCTGATTGGACGTTACCGTCAATCTAAGCTCTCTGATTGGTGGAAAGTCTGACAGGAAGTGGCTTCATCATCATGTCCAGGTCTAAATAGAGGTCTCTTAGCAACATAGTAGTGATGGTGATGTTTTTATGGTGAAATGTGGTAAATAATGCTGTTATCATGGATCATTGTGGATTTACCAGATAGAGTCTCTGAATAAAACTACATTTAGTGGCTGGATTGTAAACCTCCTGGACGGGATAGAAATGCTGGAAAACCTCCGTAGATCCATGGAAAGGGTAACTATCCATCACATTTTGATCAGAATCATGGCATCTTAAATCTCCACAGAAAGCAGCTGTGGTGACTGAACTGTCTCGAAAATGCAGCCAAACGAACAACGTTCTCCGGGAAGAAAACTTATCATATTCCAAGTCTACACTGAAGAGACTTGACAAGAACAAACAGAGACGGGAAAATTGCTCACTGTTATTGATAATGTGACAAAAAACGAAAAAATCTGAAGTGTACGAAGACATACTGTCCGCTCATTATCAGCCAAATGCAGCAAAGTTGACTGGATGTTTCTGAAAATAATCAAAATAAATATTCTGACTCAAACTGACTGATCTGAACTTCTCTTTCTGACGACCGCAGGAGGAAGCAGGTAACAAGCTGAAAACCGCTGCAGTAAACCCAGTCCATGGGTTCCTCTGCAGCTGCTAGCAGCCAGTACAAACCTACCTGGTAAAGAACCTCTTCGACTTTGTAGACCTCCTGCAAGGCCCCGTGGTCCACTAACTTCAGCTGGTTCAGCAGTAGGTGGATGGCAGATCGAGGGCACGTCAACATGTGACACGCCAAACACGAACCACGGATCAGCAGGTACAGTTTCTGATGCAGGGGAGCAGGAATAAAGGCGGTGAGTGGTTCAGCTTCACCACCGCTAAGCATCAGATTCAGCCCAGGTTTACGGAAGGTGCATAAGATTATGATAAAATCAGGACTGTAAAAACTGTGTCAGTGCTTACGTCGAAGAAAAGTGGGTTGTAGACAGGTAGAGGAAGCTCGATGTGTCCAAGGTGTCCTGGACAGTTGTTGAAATCCTGACAGCAGGTTGAACAAACCTGGAGAAAAACAGTTATGTCAGCAATCAAACAAAACGGCTTGTGAACATTATTTTAAAACGTTTTCATTAATTTTCCATGTAGCTTAAAACAACATAACAGAAATCAACACAGCTCAAGCATGGCGTGGCTCTATTACACAACGAGATTAGACAATAAAAATCAGAACAACGATGCCCGTCAGAGACAAACGCCAAAGCCACACGATTAGCAACACTCACCCTTGATGGCTAGCCACCTGTCAAGGTCAGAGACTAAACACACTGACAAGAATGGGCCGTTATTTCCCTGTTTTTATTTCTATTTATTAGTCTACTGTGATGCTCATATTTTATTATGTTTACTGTATTATTGATTTTTCTATTGTGCTGCAGTCACTGATTGAGAAACCAAATTTCTTTTCTTGTGTACGTAAACGCACACTGAAAATTACCATGAAGAATCCTTGATCCTTCACGTGTATCTACTCACCTGCCTGTTGGATGTGATTCATTTTCTCAGACGTAACATCACACACACGAACAATAAAAGCAATGGTGAGCACACCCGTTGCTGTCCCACATTTTATCATAACTTTTTGGTATTAAAACTTCATAAAGGGACAAATAAAAGCAACCTGCAACGACTCCACCACTCTCACCTTAAAGCACACCTGGAGATGCTTTTCACTGTAATATGAAAGCTAATGTTAGCATCTATGTTAGCAAGGAGCTTAGCACCACGTTAGCTTGTTACCACCTCAGTACTTAAATAATGTTAACTCCACCACATTTATTGAATGTTTTCAGCAGAATAATGAGTCACTTACTGACCACAGTTTCTATTAACTTCTGGTTTACCATGACCCACCCCGGTAACATTAAACTGGGACCATTAAACCATCAGACCCAGACCCAGGTGGGTGGGCTTGCCCTGCAGAAGTTTGGGAACCACTGATTTAAGGTGACATCAGTGATGTTACAAAATATTGTCAAATAAAGGGGAAATATATATTATACACAATTCCTTGGATAATAAATTGGGGTGATTCAATCTGACCAAAAGTGACTTGAGACTTGACTTGGACTGGCAAAAAACGACTTGGGAACATCGTTGATATGATCTGAATGCTGTACCTCTTTGATGTCCGCTGGCCCAAGGGCCAGATCATACAGACCGTTTGGGGCCACATTTCCAACAGCATCAAGGAACCTGGAGTTAGTGACAGACTTCACACTCAGCTTCCTGAACAGGGATAAAAACAACAGCGTCAATGTGCTAATTCCACTATAACCCTGGATTATAAAAACGTTTAGTCATTTTTCAGCTATTTACATAATTTTTATAGTAACACCTATAACAATAAAACTGTGTTGTGATGTGTTAATAGCCGGAAAATGATGTGGTACGTTGTCACAAGCTGCGACGTTGTTTTGAACTCGTAAAGTTTCCAGCCACAAGCTAACACGCTACCTCTCACCTTATTTCTTCGGCGGAGTACATGCCAAACGACATGCCCTCTAAACGCCGCCATGGCACTTCTTTTCCAAATAACATTTTTGAAAAATATAAAGAATTTTTTGTGTGTGCGTTATAGATATAAATTCATGGCGCAGAGTGGAAGCACATGCGTCTGATTGCTACTGTAACACACGTGGGATATTGAGAAGAAAAGTTTATATTTGGGGGGAGATACAAAGCACATGACAACGTTTTCTACTGAGTTACGGGACATATAGATAACAAATTACGATGGTACACTACGATATTTATATCTCAGTTTCTTTAAAGTGGATGTTATTTAAGTTTTCACTTAAAAAAAAATAATAATTATTTTTTAACCACCCCTATTTTCATACTACATGGTTTGTCCCTCCCATAATCCTTCAGTTAGTAACAATATGGCGGCTCCCGGCAGGCACTTACGACATTGCATCCAGAGAAACCGACGATTTCTGCTTTTTAACCTTGAACAATTGTGGGGAAACAGGTACGAAGAATTGTCAATAGTTTACTTTAACCAAAATGCTTTTCAGCTGTCTTTTAATATAATGTTATTTATTTATTGCTTCACGAACTGACAGCTGCAGCTAGCATCCTCTGACAGGAGGTCATGTCTTTACGTCGTTTCCTTAGATCACAATACTGGATCAAATAATGGATAGTTGTGTAAAAATGAAGCTGCTATAGTGGTGGTCAGTCGAACAATTCCTGACCTGTTCAAAAGTGCACGTACTGCGATTTATTTAACATACTGTAGTCTTTACATTTACGCCATCATTACTGTGCATACGTTTTACATGCACACCTTACGGTTTTAGACGTGATTTTGTTTTTATTTCTTGCTCACAGTATCTGAGTTGGGAATACAGTTTGCTTATTTAGACATTAGAGATCGTCATTACGTTTGACATAAGAATCTTTGAGATTTTCTGAAGAATCTAACCTAACAGAAAATGTCATCTTAAAAGATATAGTTCTGTAGGTGCAACATAAAATTCTGTTACCCATCAGTTTTGGTGTCTTCGTTATGAGATTTAGTTACTGTAAATGTCTGTATTGTTAAGTTTGCATTTTTCGTGATTGCATTTTTAGGATTTTGGTCTCAGAATTTGCCAGCCAGAGCTCTTCATTTTATCTTACCAGTGTTTGTTTCTTTTAGGAGTTTTGGTTGTTTTCCAGCTCTGCGACAACAAGCCACAGAAGTTACTAAAGGTAAATCAAAATCAGGGGCTTTGTTAATAAAATTAAGTCAAGTATACTTGAATTCCAGAGGGTAGGTTTTGGATAACATAAATGCAAATGAATATTACTTTAAACAGTTGTAGTTGTCAGCAGCTGTCTGGTCTGTACCAATAACTGTGTCACTCTTTCCAGCCTTACTGGCGTTATGACAGCCACAGCAGTCATTACGCTGTGCATGCATGGGTTCTCGCCAGGTAGTCAGGCTTTCTACCACAGTCCACAAAACCATGCTTTTTAGGTTAACCGGTGTTTCTAAAATTTTCCCAGGAGTGAGTGGTTGTTTGTCTCTGTAATGGACTAGTGATCTGTCCGGGGTGTACCCATCTCTCGCCTCTTAGCAGTTGCAATAGGTTTCAATGCCTCCCATGAGCCCGAATTGCAATAAGTGGGTATAGAAAATGGATGGATGGAAAGAACATGGCTTCAGGTACATGACAGTTATTCTGAACACACATTAATTCTGCTCTGGTCTACCTCAGGAGGTGGAACATGAGAGTTCTGCACTCACAATCCACTGAGTAAGCAAAAGTAAAATGAAAAAAATAAGTTAATTGAAGATGGTCTGAGAGTCTCACAAAACTAAATGAACTTACAGGAAGGATGTGTGGAGGGAAAAAAAAGCCTGATACAGCTGAGAGACACTCAGCTGGTAAAAAATAATTTTCTAGGCTGTGAAACTAGACTGGATTCCCCTAAATCTGAGGATTGTACTGTGGAAACAGAACGATGAGCATCCACAGAGCCCATCATTTAGAGCTCCATGACACGACACGGAAACATCAGCAGAGCTCTGGGATCTCTGCTGCTTCTTGGTTATATTAAAACAACCCTTTCTTCACGTTTTAGAGCCGACTGAGTCTGTTGTCGTTCCCAGGAGGAAAACATGGTACGTGTTGACGTCTCATTTCCACTTCTCGTCTGTTTGGTGTAAAACGTTCCTTAAACAAGACATTTTATCAGTACTTTTGCTTTTTCAAAAACAGGAGCAAAGAAGCAGTTTTGGAGGCGCTGGCTTCAACTGTCAGCAGGGTGAGTATTTACGCTGTTCTTTTAATGAAGCAACATGTTTGTTTCTTATCATTTATGAAGTTTTATTTTTCCCTCCAGGATCCCATTGCCTATCCCTACCAGTTCCAGGATGATCCATACCTGTCTCCCAGGACTTATTATGAGTCTGTACGTAAATAAACAAAGTGATAACTTTTGTTTATTTTCTATTTTTCTTTCTTAAATGAGTCTTGCCAAGTTTTTTTTTTTCTTTGATTAGTGGCGTTAATTTTTTGTTAAAATCCAGTTTTATTAAAGTCGACTTCCCTTAACTCTTCATCCATATGGTGCGTTCAAATGCACTGCTAATGCTTTTTAGCTCTCTGTGCATCAAGTGATGACCATGGCAGAAAAATGAAGGGATTAATATGCAGATGTGAGTCATCACTGTCGCTACGATGCAGATATGATGAGATGTGTTGAAAGGTGGGACTTTATTTATTTACGTATTGCTCAGGGGTGTGCAGACTTTTGGCTTTCGTAACTTACTGGGAGTTCGTTCCTGGAGTTCAGGACCCTTTTAGTGACAGAGAAACTACATTTTCTGGTATTTTTGCTCAGATTTGTTTTTAATGACATTTTTAATGGCGAATGTGTGTGTAAGAGCGCCCCCGCCTGGTGTGGCGGTGGTAGTGCAGTGTGAGGTGATACGATGTGTTTGTCTTTCTGCCTGCAGAAGCTGTACTCTGTCTCCCAGGAATCCGGCAGATCTTCAGCCAAATGGTTTGTCAACAACAATCCCAAGTTCTTCACCACAGACTTTGCTGCACCACACATACCTGTAAGAAAAGCACATGCAGGGTGGGCAGAGATGGCACGTGAAGCACGATTAACCAGGTGTGTGTTTGTGCAGTGTTTGATGCCGGAGTCCGTGTCACTGCTTCTTGAGGAGGTGAGCGAGGAGGCGCTGACGGAGCGAATTAACCTGAGGAGAATTACAGCAGCTGTTGACATGTACGACCAACTGCTGCAGGCTGGTGAGATCACACACAAACACTGTCTTCCTCCAGCAGAGGTCCGTGTCGTCCCTCTACATCTCCTTCCTGTTGCCTCCCTCTCCCAGGCACAGCAGTCTCCATGGAAACAACCCACGACCTGCTGGACCTCATCTGTTTCTATGGCGACAGGGACCCTGTGGAGGAGGGGGAACAACAGACGGAGGACGCAGTGAGTCAATAAATAAAACAGATATTTACTGGTACGTTTGTTTTTTTTTTTTTTAGTTTAAACATTTAAACTAAAGCAAGAACAAAACTCAAGTTTTCACTGAAAAACACATTCTTGCACCTCAAAACTATAAAATAATAAATTAATAAAGTGGCTCAAACCCAAATCAGCAGAAAATAAATTAGTTATATGTCAGCGTGGACGACAAAAAGGAACAAACAACTTGTTAGAATACTACTAATACTGGAACAGAGAACCAGTCAGCTGGACCTACTGGCGCTCTCTACTGGTCAGCTGATCAGTCTGAACCTGGTATTTCTTGGTCAGGAGGAGGTCCTGGGGCTGAAGACCTCTCTGATCTTATTCCAGGAGGAGCAAAATATTTCAGAATGGCTCCTGCAAAGACGAAACTTCTCAGTTAAACACATCATGAGCACATGTTCTGACTTAATATTGCAGTGGTGCTGCACCAGTACAGAAATTCCTCATGTTTTTATAATAAACATGATGTACAGCATCACCTCAAAGCACGAGCCCAGTCAAAGCCGTCTCTTTTATATTTACACATTAAAAGAAATAAAAATAAATGCGTGATAACGACCACCTGATGTCACAGGGGATTAAAACTGGTTAACTGGTATCTATCTGGTCAGATGGTTTAACCTGGATTTCTTTTTGCAGTCATAAACACTACAGTTTAAACTGCACATAGTTCAGGTTGGGACGTTATAAATAAAAAAAAGTACCCGGTTAAAAACTGAACTCAGCTGTAGGAACGGAGGCAGTGATGTTTAAATGACAACTTTAGAGCCACAATTCATTTTCTAGAAGAATAATCCACAAAAGTCCGGAATCATCAGCGGTAGACACACACGCATGTCAGCCGCTTAATAAATTCCTAGTGCTGGTTATAAAGCTGTAGCTGCACAGTAAACTCAATCATAAGTTTAACTGAAAGTAAAGTTAAGAGTCAGTCTGTCCGTTCACAAGCAAAATGTTCTTTTTATTTTTGACCATTTTCATGAATCTTAGTTTATGAGAACATAAGTCCTAACCAGCTAACCAGCCTTTATCAGAGGCTAACCCAGCTAGCTAGCAGGGCAAACTATAAACACCACAAGCATCTCTTACTTTTATCCTCTGACCATGTTTCTGCCTCCGTTTTCTTCTTCTTACATTTTTCTGCCCCACTAAAACAACTTCGTCTTGATGCTGTTTTCCATCCAAATCCTCGCTAACTGGACTGACACCTGTCAATCATTGTGGTCTGCAGACGTCACTCACTGCGTGATGCTGGAGTCACCAGAACACCAGCCACATCTGAGCCTTTCGGCCTTTTTTATTCTTATATCCTACGTTTACGTCTGAGCAGTAGAAATCTCCTCCGATGAGGAGGAACTTCTGCGCTTGCATAGTCTGCTCATAGCGTGAAACGTCTGACGTTAATGCTAACAGTGCACGAACGCTCAGGTGTGTGTGTCGTGTTCAGGAGGAGGGCGGAGACGAGGCGAAGAGACAAAGGGTGAAGACACGTCAAGCGACAGACGTCCCGAAGACCTGGAAAGAAAACAACAACGCAGAGAGGATCTTCAACCTGCTGCCGGAGAGAGACGCCCGGTGTTACTCAGCTCTGATCAGAGGGATGGTGAAGGTAGGAACTGGCTCCCCACGTCGCTGCTGCTTCCTGTCCAGCCTCCGAGATTTATTCTGCCCTCCTCTCCACAGCACGGAGCCTACACAAAGGCATTCAGCACCTACGTAGATTTGCTCAACAACAGGCTGACGGGTGAGTTTAAAGACACGATCTGAGGAGGAATTTTCCGAGTAGAAATTCTGGCTTTAAGTTTTAATCATTTCAGTATTCATTTACGGATCTTGATGCTTTAAAAAAAATTGGGATCAATTTAAAGTGAATTAATTTCTAATAGAGAAGCGCTGAAGCTTCGTCAGAAATGAGAAACTTCCAGGTGATTTTACAGTTTAAAGAAAACCAGTAAACACGTTACTGTTACTGGGTGATTGTTGGCGTTTGTCCCAATAAAACGTTGGTAACCTTCTGTCTCCAGCTGACGTCCACACCTTCAACGCTCTGATCTTAGCAGCTCCAGATGTCCGAGACAAGTACAACGAGAAATGGGACCTCATTACCGTAAGCCCTCACACTGACATCAGACCTCCACACACACCTTCATGTCCACACTTCAGTCGCATATGTTGGACTGTTGGATGACCCGTATGGTCCTGGAACTGGTGGAGATTTAATTAATTTAAACACAAAGAATCTGGAGGCAGAAACTGAGTTTGTGTTGTGTTTCATCATTCGTCCGTAGGAGCTGTTGACTCAGATGAATCAACAGAAAGTTCGTCCCAACCTCCAGACTTTCAACAACGTCCTGATCGCTCTGAAACGCTGCGGATTTCTGGCCAAAAGTCAAGCTCTGCACACGCTGAACGAGATGAAGGCCCTGGGCATCGGTAACTGGAACAACACACACACAGCAGGATGTTAAATCCCATCATTTTATTTCTCTTTGGTCCCCATGCTGACTGACATGTGTGTTCAGCTCCCAGCTTGGCCTCCTACAACCACATCCTGACCATCTTCTTCAGACCAGGTACGGCTGAAATCACCGTTAAACTGTTAAACTTTGCTCTGGTGTTTACTGTTTGTGAGCTGCGTGGTTTTGTTCCTCCTCAGCTTCCTCCGGCCCCAGCAGCGCTGACATTTTACAGGAAGTGATGAGGGAGCTGGAAGGAAGCAGCGTCACCTGCCGGGACCCCAAGGATGGTAAGTCCTGCTGTGTGAGGCTTGTTAAGAGACGCAGCCAAACCACTGCCTGGTACTGACTGGATGTTTTCTCTCTGCCTCCAAAGTTTGGTTCTTCACCAGCGCAATGAGAGTCGTAAGTCTTTATTTTTATATTTTTATATATAATTATGAGTTTTAGTCCTCTTAAAGCCATGAAAACTTTTTATTTTTCTCATTTACACTCCTCTCTATCCAGATTCATCCAGGTTTAGATTTGTTTGCATTATTATGATTAATAAAAAAAAAATAATAATAATAAAAAAAAAATTATATGAAAACAAAATGAAAACAATAAAAAAATAAGGGAAAAAGACAGAAATAAATAAAAAATTATAAATATATTAAAATAAATACATAAATAATAACAAGCATTAAACATAGAAATTTAAGAAAAAAAAATAAAAATACTGGAAGCTTTTTTTTTTTTTTTTAAGAAGCTGTAAAAATTAAGATTTTAATTAATTAAAATAAAAACTGCATCCACCCAGTCATTAACACCTACATTTATTTACAGTTAATCCGTGTAAAGACATTTCTTCTCCTCGCTGCAGTTTCATCCTGCTGATGTTTTTTTATTTTTATTTTTCTGTGTTTAAGCCATTTTTAAGTTTTACTCCATGTTTTATGCTGTAAGACCTGGAAAACGTCTGGTTTTAGATGCTTGTTATAAATAAAGTTAATAAAGCTGCTCGAGGCGTCCGGACCAACAAGCACATATAAAACACAACACACACACTGCAACAGGTAAATAAAACTAACAGATGGAAAACTCTAAAGCTTTAAATCCACCAAAAGAGACCAAGTTACTGAGCTTGAAGGTTTGTGGAGGGCGTTCTAGGACCATTAAAATGGTTTTCTTTCTCTCTGTTTAAAGTCTAACAGGAACTATTTCTCTGCACGTTCAGGAATGTGGCAGCCATCTTTTTTCAGACTGAACTGATTCAACGATGATCAGATGCTTAAACATGCTAACGAGCTCTACTTCTCCGCCCACATGTTTTTCTTTTGCTCAGTGTCTGGACAGTAAAGATCTGGATCTGGGTTATAAAGTGCAGAGTTTAGTGGAAGTTGGAGAGAACTGGAGGCTGCTGGGAAATTCCTACCAACAGAGTATTTACTAGTAAGTTAGAACCTTCAGCCAAGTGCTCCTCTGATACGATAACAGCGCTGATCTTCTGCTCTACCTGGGCACACCTGCCTTTCCTCTGCAGCAGCCGCTTCTTCTCCCTGTTGTGCATGATGGAGCACATTGACGTGGTGTTGAAGTGGTACAGACGCCTCATCCCTTCGGTCAGTACGACGCTGCAGCTCTCCTCACTTTACAGCAATTATTCTGATTTTATTGATTTTTCTGTGTGCAAACATGCAGACATGTGCATTTAACTAGAAAACCTCAGCCTGTAACTTCTACTGGGTCTGGCTTTCTGTTGTTTCTGGTTGTAGCTTCACTACCCCACCTCTCAGGGAATAAGGGACCTGCTGCAGGCTCTGGACACAGACAGCCGCCTCGACCTGCTGCCCACCATATGGAAAGGTGAGTTTGATGAGATGCACTGGCTCCACCTTTGAATGAAGATGGGTTTCTTTGTAATCTGTTGTATCTGGGGTGTTTTCCAGATATCAAAACCTTTTGCCAAGACAAGTTTGAGCCGGTGGAGGAGCTGCTCGGCCTGATGAGCAGAGACAAACACAGTCCTGAGGTCGGGGAGGAAGACAGATGTGGCAGCTGCAGCTCATTTTCATCCAGAAGCTAAAGCCTGAGTGTGGATCTTTGTGTGTGCAGGTTCAGGAATCTTTTGCTGAGTGTGCTCTGGATGTGAAGAGCTTATTTGATAGGATGCCGACTCTGGAGTGGAGCGGCGCCTCCCTGTCGCACGCCACCACGCTGCTGCTGCGGGCCAACAAGACCCAGCAGGCCTGGTGAGACAAACATCTGGAAGTCTTTCTCCTGAGCTTCCACTGTGTTTCGACTTGGGCTAAATATGCGACGTTGCCTCCTTTTCTCTCTCTGCAGGGACATGCTGCAGCTCTTCAAGGCCAAAAACAAAGTTCCTGCGTAAGTCTGCCCCCAAACCGCTGCAGGGTCGGGACTCAGAGCCGGTTCTGAATGACCCCGCTGGTTAAAAGTAGTCTGATTACTGATTACAGTCACAAACTTTTCAAGATCTTTTATTTATAAATGTAATATAATTTATTTCTATTTATTTAGTTTTTATTTAATATTTAACATTTTTAGATACATGTATATATAAAATATATATAATAGATATATTCATATTATTAATGTACATATTTTTATTTATAAAATGTAAATGAAATTTTAAAGTATTTAACTTAATTTTCTTTATATTCTCTATTTCTAATTTATATTGAATGAATGTTTATTTCAAACATGTTACAACATGGAATTATTACATATTGGAACAAAACATATTTTTATTTATTAACATTTTTAGTTTAGTCTACATATTACACATTTACACTTTCATTACAACTGTTACGACCCAACGTTAGGGGTATGAGGAAGGGCGTAACAAAGAAAATGAAAGCGATGTGGACAGCTGGTAAAAGTGTCATCAAGCACATTTTATTTGCACAGGTGTGGACCAGAGAAGAAAACCTGTAACAAAAAGATACAACCAGGTGTTGGGGTTAGCAGAACTGCTGAAACAAATATACAAAACATATCCCAGGACCCACGGAGTGCAAACAACGACATAACTAAACTCGGTGAGGGAAATTAAACCAAACAAAAAACAGCAGTTCCATAAACTAGCGTGACCGTTGTCACAAACAAAAACCCTAAACTAGCCCAACACCAAAAAACAAAATTAAACACAATGGCAGAAAACAAGTGTAGCAAGGCCTGAAAGTGTATTACAAAAAGGTACGTCTAAACTAAACGGACTATTCTACCGTTCCCCCACGGGGAACACACGAGCAGCCAGGAATTGTCCTACTGCACACACTCGAATAGTCCACCATACAACAGACAACCAAGTAGCACAGCGGACACCCAGTAGACCAAGCTACCAATTCGGCCAAGCTCGGAGACGAAGCTACCTGCGCTAACCAGCCTCGCTCCTACACAGTGAACATGGTAACTAACATGAGGGGAAGCACCCTGTGCCAATCTGGCTTCCCCTCCCGACTGAGCACTGCAGAAGCCTTTTCTGTCCTGGCTTCCACAGAACTGCAGCCTGGTTGGCCGAACGTGCAGCCAATCAGAGGGGAGGAGACAGGGGTGCGTTGGAGCCAGCCACTCCAAGCAGAGCTCTGAGCCAGGCAATTACCTGCAGAACGAGCCGCAGCTGCCTGCAATAAGCAACGGCCGTAACACATCCCCCCTAAAGTTTCTAAATCCCCTCAAGGATTTTGAAACACACACACACAATCACAAAAGAGGCCAGCGCTTTCCCCACACACACATACAAACAGGTAGGGCATCACCCCGCCACTACCACACACACGATGAACCACCCGGCCACCACAAAACACCAAAAAGGGCCGTTGGCGTGTTCACCTCCATGTTCTAGAATAGAGGCACCACAGGCAGCACAACTCAGGAGGTGAACGAACTCTGCCACCCAGCAGCCAAAGATCACACTGGATCTACAAAACATTTAATCCCAGGAATCTGCAGCGGATCAGAGGAACTTTTCCAGATCTAGAAGTTATTTTAAATGTGCATATGTGTACATCTCCACATGTGTGTGGAAATCCTGACACCTGAACGGCCTCAGCTCATCGTACAGACGGAGTTCGGATAAGTCAGAAAAATATAAAAGAAGTTAAAATAAAAAATTCAGTTTTGTGGACAAATCAAGAATCAGTTACTTAATATTTTCTTATTTACCAAATTTCTCTCAGGGGCCAGATTGGACTCTGTGGTGGACCGGTTTGGGCCCCCAGGCCGTATGTTGACCATAGTAACCCTGTGTTTCCTTCCAGCAAGGAGCTGCTGAGCGACTTCCTGTCAGAGTGTCACAGCAGCGGTGACCCCCAGAGGGCGGTGGAGCTGGTCCAGCTGTCTGCAGCCTTCTGCCTGCCAACGTCAGAGCTTGCAAGGCGAACGATGACCGAGTTCGATCTGACCGAGGAGCAGAGGTGAGGGCTGTACGCGAAGCATGCCATAAAATAATATAGCAATAATATAGTAAAGTAACCAAAAAGTCTCATTCCAACGAAATCCCCTCTGCTCTGTAAACAAAAACATAAACCCTACATATCAACTCTGGATTTCTCAGAGTTTTTCTACCTGTTTTTCTTCAACCTACAGCCTCATCCCATGCATACAGAGATTCCTCCTGATTCTCTGAATCTTTTGATATTCTACATTGTGGAAGGTGGATCTTCAAAGTCTGAGAAACATTTTTCTGAAATTGTTCCACAATTTTTAGACCTGGTTTGTCTCAGATTGGTGAACCTTTGTCCATCTTTCCATCTGAGAGACTCTGCCTCCCTGAAATGCTCCTTTTATACCCAGTCATGTTACTGACCTGCTGCCAGGTAACCTGGTTAGTTGTTCACTGCTCCTCCAGGTGTTTCTGGTTTGTGCCAGTTACTTTTCCTGCCTTTTGTTGCTCCTTTTTTAGAGTTGGGGTTGTAGAAATGGTTTAATCCACATTGACGGTTCTTCCAGTTTGATGATGTGGACATTTTCTCATCCTGTCTCATCTCTGTCCCGTCCAGAGCCGTCGTATCTGAGCTGGAGGCTGCAGCAGAGCCCTCTGAATGAACGAGACGACACCAGATGAACAACAACACTCAAAACCTACATGTTCTGTGCTTGTTTGCCTGTATAATAAAACTTGACATAGAAACAATCTGTGTTTCTTTGTTGTGTCCACTAGAAGTCTCTGTTTCTCTAGAAGATGCTGGCAGAGCCACAGCTCACTTAGACTAAACTTTAAAAAAAAAAGAAGAAGAGGAGCATCCTGGGCTCATAACCAACAAGACTGATAAATTCACCCTCAGAGTCTCAGATACTCCCTGACCAGTCAGTCTGTGGCCTGAGGGGATGCACGTTTCTCTCTGATAGTTTACCAACTTCCTCAAATTACTGACAAGCTGTTTCCTCAGACTCCTGCTACGCCATGTTGGACTCCTCTGTCTCCTTCCCGACTTCCAGCAGATTAAAAGACTGATGTAAATAATGAAATGCGGCAAATTTAAACATTTTATATAAAGCAGGAACAATTTATTGTCATGTCATTTACCAAAAGGTTTCAGGAGATGGAGCTTCTAGTTTAAGGAAATTGAAGCAATATTGAACAAGAAAAACAAGATTAAAGGAGCTGAAACATCAATCAATGTAAAGGATTTTAAATTATTTTTACCAGGTGGAGGAAGAGGGGCCTGTATGGGAAATACTTATGTATTATAACCAAATTTTATTATATATAATGTACATTATGCATATTGGCATCATATTTTTCTAAAATGTCTATTTTCTTATCTTTTTATTTGTGCTCGTCTCTTTAAAGAGACAAAGGCTGCATCCGAGCAGATGCAGCAGTAAGGATGCGCCTGCAGGTAAAGGAATACAAAGTGTTTTTATTACCTGCCCGTCCAGACGAGACGTGATGTCATCATAAACATCTTTGTTAAGCTGAGCAGAGAATTGTCAAAGTTTATATCAGTGTAAAAAGTGTGATCCAGGGGTGTCCGATGTGTGGCCGGGGGGCGGAAAGATATTATAGGGAAGCTGGAGCAGGTGAGAAGCAGGTACACCCTGCAGGTCACCAGTCCATCACAGTCCCGTCCCCCCCCCCCAGCTGAGGCTCGAACCAGCGACCAGAAATGATATAAAAATTCTAAATAAAGGGAATTCATCAGTGAAAATAACTTATGAAAATACATAAAATGAATAAATTATAAATTATATAAATGAGGCTTAACGTTGAAACTGCCCTTATTTTCTCCAGAAATATCAGGTTGTTTAGAATGTTTTCTTAAATCGTTCATTAAATGTCAACATCTCGATAATAAAACATCTAAAAATCTGGATTTCCAGGTTATTCTTTGGTTATTTTACTTCTCTGACCCACTTCAGACTGAATATCGCTGTATGTGTCTGCTGGACTAAAACGAGTTGCTTCAACGTCACGTCTTTACCTGTCTGAGATGTTGAAAACAGGGTGTGTGTGAACAAGACAGCACAGGTGTGTTTCTGTGTGTGTGTGTCCCGATCAAATTGTTTTCCCCTCCACCAATCATCAGCCGAGCTGGCAGCACGACCAAATAAGGAGAAATGGGCTGAAGTGAGCTGAGGGTGTGGCCAGAGACGGAGTTGATGAACAGAAAAACTGTCTGAAAGCAGCACAAGCTCCCACACACACACACACACACACATGCGTGTGACCTTGCAGGTTGTTATTTGCATGTGTCATTTAAATACACACACATATAATCCCTTCCACGCTCCGGCATTCCTGATTTATCTGATGACAGGTTTGTCTGAAGTTAAAGGAAAAGGCTGGGATCACAGGACCAGTTTCCCAACAACGATGGAGAGTTTGGAAAGTTTGTCCTCAGCAAGCCTGAGGAAAAAAACCCAAACATTCCTTTCTTTCACTCCTTTACTAAACCAATGTTAATCCAGGAGGTCAGAGAAGGTCAGAGGTCAAATCTGTTCATAAGCAGGATGTGATGATGCTTTTTATTATGGCCATTTAGAACGTCCAGCTTTCAGGACGTACTAAGGACGAAGTGCATAAATAAGTGTGATAAAGTTAATGTTTCTTCTTGACAGGAGGACAAAAGGGGCTTCTGAGCAAGAAGCAGAAGGAGGAGGAGGAGTTTTACAAGTGGACAGCAACTAACAGGAAAGAAAATTCCCTGAAATTAAAGTTATATAAAAAAAGTCTGGCTTCACATCGTTACTATGGTTACGCTTTCCTCCAATGCATTTTGCTCTCATGCTACAAGTTTTATTGAGTCAGCCAATAAAAAAGGACAAAATATAAATTCATATCATAATTTGGATTCTGTTGCTATGACGTCTAGTTCCTTTAATGTTGAAATTACAGCTATATGATTGTTTCTTTATGATGTCAGCACACATCATCTGCTTGTGGTTATTTATTTACGCACAGCTCTGACCAGATCGTGTCATCTACGGCTCTGTTTGGGATCGTCGTCTTGTTGCATGAGACAGTTTGAATCTAGAACAGTTTGGTATCCCGAGGAGTTCATGGGCCACTCAGTGACTGCAGATCATCATGCCTCCGCCACCGTGCTGCACAGTTGGTATGAGGTGTTGGTGCTGCTGCATTCTGACCAAACAGCTCCACTTCCACTCATTTGTCCACCGGACATTTTCCCAAAAGCTTTGTCTTTTTTTAATTCTACTATCACTAACCTTTTAACTCCAAAACATATTTACAATGATCTAAAAACAAAATAAAAACCATGGAAACAACGGAAAATATAAGAATAAACACCTAAATAATAGTAAATAAAATAGATATAGAATAGAATAGATAGATGGATGGATGGATGGATGGATGGATGGATGGATGGATGGATGGATGGATGGATGAATGGATGGATGAATGGATGGATGGATGGATGGAAGGATGGATGGATGGATGGATGGATGGATGGATGGATGGATGGATAGCTCAGAGTTTGATGGGTGTCATTCATCCACCCCCACCTTCACAGTCCCCCTCACAGCTTCACCTCTTTGCCCATTTTTGGATTTTCAGGGACTAACGACACACGTGATGCTACCAAGGTGGGAACGCCCACGAGCTTCACTTTTGCTCTTCATCTTTCGTCCATCTTTTACAGTCTATGGTTGTGATGTGTTGCAGCTGACGTTGCTCACAAAGAGACTCAGGATAAAAATTAGCTCTGGACTTTAACATGTCTAATGTATAATAATGTGCACTTTCCCTTTTTTAAAATAAACAAATAATCTCCAACTTAAGAAAACTGTTGCTGAAACTGCACTTTTTCTTCTCAAGAAATTTAAGATTATTTATGATGTGTTGTCTAAAATGATAGTTCAGTAAATATTAACATCTTAATAACGTACTTGGACTTCTTGGACTAAAACAAATGGGAAAAGTGGATGTTTTTTTTTTTATTTATACGTTATTATGTTGTTATTTTGCTGGTCTGGCCTAATGGAGATCAGATTTTCTGCATGTGTTTGACACCCATGGTTTGAAGAATTCGCCCTCCCTTAACTCCACAATGTCCAGTCTTTCAGTCTGAACGGTCTGTGTGCCCATTTCCTCCTAAAAGTGTCTTTCTGACACACATTTCTGGAAACAATGGTGAATTGGCCGGTTTATTTGGCTAGCCGACATCCTGACGGAGTTATCACATGAGTAGCGTTGGGTAAATACCAGCAGAGAAAATCCAAGGTCCATCAACTGTGGCCTTTGTTTCAGTTTGACTACATATACAAGTTAATGAATTGTTTCTATACAGCAGAAATGTTATAAAAATCATTATTACTATCTTATAAGAGTAAGAAAACACATCCAGTCATTTACTGTTTAATTAAACGTGAACTTTTCTCCATCAAACCTGTTTTGTGCTGCAGATGTTGTGGTTAGTCTCAGCATGGCGTCATGCCTGACATGAATGATACCATTGTCCCTTTTCGTGCCCCTGTAAACCGTTCCCAATGGATGCAGCTACCATCAAGGCTCACGGCATTTCTAATGAGGGAAAATGTCAATGGAGGAAGTTTATTTAACCACCAGACCTTGAGTTCAGCAGGTGAAGTGTCTGTTTCACACAAACAGCAGAGATGTGACGTTCATGAACGAATCGATTCTTACATACGACTCTTTTAAATGAATGATGAGAAGGGCGTGTTGTATTTTTTTTAGATATAACTTAGGTTAACCCTTAAAACTCCAAGACATATTTAGCTTTCTTTGCTCCACCTGCTTGTTTGTTTTTTTATCTAAAACTAGCATCAGACATGATGTTTCTCAGCTGTCAGATTTTGAGGCTAAAATGATGTAAAATGAATGTATGAATAGATTTAGCAGCATAAAGGCCGACCAGAAGAAGAAAGCAGAATTTATTACTAACAGAACTTTGTAGAAATAACACACAGACCAACAGTGACCAAACCTTTTCTCATCTCATCGTTCTCTCAAGTCTTGGCTTTCAGGAGAAAAAATATTGTTATTGAAACAAACACACAACAGAAACTATTTCCATGTTTCCACTTTTTCCTCATTTCCAGTTATTCCTGCTACTATTTACCTGCTATCCTCACTAAACCAACTCCAGCTCAGCTGCTTTGTGGCGCCACCGTGCATCAGAAACGTCTTCTTGGCTTTATTCCAGCCATAGAGGAGCATTATTTTTCTTCTTTTCACACACACATAGAACTTTCTGCTCACTGGTTGATCTTTGGCTGCTCCTGATTGGACGTTACCGTCAATCTAAGCTCTCTGATTGGTGGAAAGTCTGACAGGAAGTGGCTTCATCATCATGTCCAGGTCTAAATAGAGGTCTCTTAGCAACATAGTAATGATGGTGATGTTTTTATGGTGAAATGTGATAAATGATGGTGGTAACAAAGAAAGCAACACAGAAACAAAGGAGGAAAACTTTTGTGTGGACAAGCGAATGTGTAAATTAAATTTAATTTAATCACAGTTTACCCCACAGAGCTACACACTACCACTCCGAAGACACTGATGGTGAGAAAAGAGATGGACCTCTGGGAGATCTGGTAAAGTTTTGAGGACAATCAAGTTTTTTTGTTTTAAATGAAAGAAAACGTTTACATCAGCTGTATTTGGTCCAAGTAAAATCTTCTGTTACAGAGTCAGATGTGTCAATCAGTATGGACCAGTATCTAACAGCAACATCTCTAGTTTCCCATCCAGTGACGTATTTGTCTGGTTCTTTGTGTGATGGTTAAAGAGAAATCCTAAGATGGGATATGTTTAATTTGTTTAAAGAAACCTTAATTGAGGGCAAGCAGAACACACTGTTTTATATCCAAATGTCTCTGAAGGCAGGAATCAGAGTCTCTAATGGAGAAGCGTGTTCTGCATCTAAGGCCTTCTAGAAAGTTCTTGCCACAGAGGAGGAATGCACTCTGACAAGATTCAGCACATCACTGCAGAAAAATAGAGGGAAATGAAGGGAGAGGCAGGAGATAGAGAGGGAGGGAAGGAGAGGTATGAGAGGAAGAGGAGGACAGAGGAATTCCTGCATGTACAGACTGGCAGCAGCAGCAGAACTCTGGGCTTTGCTCACACTTACAGCATGTTTGCCGAAAGAATAATCCAGAATCTGCAGCACATTTTAATATCTACCTGCCCTGCATGATGCCACATTTCACCATCTGAGGTGGTGTGTTCACTGCCTTACTGTAAAGAACATTTGAAGTAATGCATAATTAATCTATAGGTACTGGTCACTGCACTACTTATCATGCCAGCATTTAAGAGGTTTACAGTGCTCCAGTTTTATTCTGTCAGTTTAAAATGGGAAGGAAAAGTTATCCTGAACAAAAAGTTAAAGAACTGTTAAAGGTGTTTTGTTTCTGAGTAAAAATAGAGAAAAGAGCAATTAATACAAATCAGTGCTATAACTGGAGATTTACTTTGAATCTGATCACCATCAGTCTCAGAAAAGCAAAGCCAACAAGAGCATGTGTTCCTGGATGAACCTTAAAGAAGCTCTGCAGAACTTTAGTTGATTTCCTCAGTGATGCGCCCCCATCGACGCTAATCCAGCATCCGTCTTGCATCCTGCATACTGACCTCCAGCCAGTTAAAGACAGTCTTATCTTGACTCTTGTCTTATTTCTTGTTCTGTCCCTTTCTTTCTTTTCCTTGCTTCCTCAGTTAATGTCATCTTGTGTGTCTTTGCGGAATCAGCCAGGGTGTGAGTTCAGGACGGCCAGTGTGTTGATACCCGTTTGCTAACGTGATGCGGAGCTTTCCTCGTCCTTTATTCTCATCTCTGTGGTTCTGGTGCTGAACCACAGAGATGAGAAGCAGAGTTGCAGCCAGCTCACATCACGTCTCCTCTGCGGCTTTGCAGCTTTTGCTGCAGGTGTCAGAGGTTATAAATTAATCAGCGCTTCTCTGCACCTGATACCGCTTCCTTTTAGGAGTATGCCACCTTGTTCCACCCGCCTTGCTGTCCTTTTCCCCTCCATAAACTCCACATGAAGTTCCTTCATTTGCTGCTGCAGAAACTTCCTTCAAGCTGTTTGGTGCACTTTTTGAAGATGATGTGAATATTTATTGCTACTTCCGTGCCATGTTCGGAGTGCAGTCAAAATGAGCTCCTGTGGCAGACGCAGGCAGAAATGGTTTTATCTCTTTACTTATATACTTGTTGATGGAAATTCACACGATTTTAGGAAAAGTCAAGAACCAGCAAGGCTTTAGGATTTTATTTGACAAATATTTGCAATTAATATGTTTTATGTGATTTTCATGTCACCTAAAATTAATCCTGCAGGCCAGATTGGACACTCTGAGGGACCAGTTTTTGGTCCTCGGGCCACATGTTTCACATCCCTGGTTAGGGGGTGAATAACAACTGGAAAGGGACTGAAAATTTTGTGTAAAACAATACTTGGATCAGGGATTTATTACTTAAGCTATGACAAACTTTGCATAAAGAGTTTAAAGCACCTCCTAAATCACACAGTGAGTTTGCATGAACACCGGCTGCCGTGGTAACGTCAACCACCTGTTATCACTTTCACAAAATAGTGTGTTTTCATTTTGTTTTATCAGTGTACACGTTCAGAAAAACATCTCGCTTAAATACCAGGATTCATTTCCCACACCCTGCTATCCAGTGTCCTCTTCCTCCAGACAGGACTGCTGCAGCATGTGGAGGAGGGTTGGTTTGATTCGAGAAGGGGCGGGGCGGTTTCTACCACCGGGCGGTGTCAGCTGAAGAAAACGGGACAGGGGACAGAGGAAAGCCGACAGAGGGATCCGTTCCTCAGAGTGGGTTTGCTGAGTCGCACCAGTGGACTTCAGGTAAGAGGACTGAGCGTTTTAGGGCGTTTTCTCACGACTGAGGATGGGAAGAGTAAATTAGATGCAGCGGGACAGGGCGGTTTTAAACCACTGCGACACTAGTGTTGATAAATTAAGTTAAAAATATGCATCACAGCTTTTTTTTCTGGATAAATTAGATATTAAGATATGTCAGGAGGTGCTACACATGCGCAGGTATGCGTCACATGTTGTTAGCGTGCAGGACACTAAAACACTGGAGATCATTATTTTTCCCCATTTAGAAAATGTATTTAATTTGAATAGAAACAAAGAATACAAATATTGGACATTTAAAAAGAGAGAATACAGTGTAGGATTACATGTAAATTACCTCATAAAATGAAATATAAATGGAATGTTTGTTATGCAGAGAGAAATCTTAATGCAGGTTGTGTTTTTCTCAGTGAAAAGCAGTGTGTGATTTACAGCCTGCATTTGCAGCAGAATTGTGTGTGTGTGTGTGTGTGTGTGTGTGTGTGTGTGTGTGTCAGGATAATGATATGAAATGCATCGTCATTCCAGAAACACGTGTGTTTGTCAGCCTTCAGAGTTTATGAAGACATGCCTTGGATCATGTGCATCACTGCTGCTGTGCACGAACGAAGCCTCTGACTCCACATGTGGAGTACAACTATGATCCAGATAAATACCATATGTGTGAATTCCTCAGCCTTTTTGGTTTAAAACTCAAAGCTGGTTCTAAATTATTACAGTTTATTTAATGTAGCTAATTTCTTCAGATGTCTTTTAAAGACTGTGTTAGCTCTTAGAGCTGATTTGAATTCATTTGCAAGGACTAACCTCAAATCCCTTTAAAAAAAAAGAAAAAAAAAAGACTATTCTGAAGCAGTGACATCTGGTGGCAGCGGAGTAAAACACTTTGAGTTTTAACCTCTTCTTGGCGAGGCTTATTATTGGCGCCTCAACTCTGAAATGATCCAAAATAAATTAAATAAATCTCCACAACTACCAGGGCTGCATGTATAACCCTGGTCTCTACAGAAAGCTGAGACATGTGAGATTATACAGACGTGTCAGAATCAGGACACGTTACTGTGTCAGAGTAAATTCACCTGGAACACAGTAGAAAATGTAAAAGAAAACCACTTTACTTTCAGAGTAAACCAGAATATATAAGCCCAGTTCATCAAGGAATGAGTAAAGTAATATCTGATGAGGAGCTGTGCTACAGTAGAAGGTAAAAAGTGAAGCTGAGCAGGTTTCCAGACGTTTAATAGAGGTGTTACGCAGGTAAATATCTCAGGAAGCCATTGGCCAATGATGATGATTAAGATGATGATGATGATGGTGATGATGATGATGACCTCTATCAATGGTCAGAGTCAGGAGGATCCAGGGATAGCCCCACATTCACCTTAGAACCACCATGAGGATCCAGAAGTGAACCCAAGATAGTCTCTGATAGGAAGAGTGAATCGTTCACTATAAAACCTCCTTCATCTCCATGGAAACCAGCAGGACCTTCATGGTTCATGTCAATCAAAGGCAGAGTCATAGAACATTATGCAAACATTAGCAGAGTTTTTAAAGCTGGAATCAAACTTTTCACCACAAACAGCAGCAGTAAGACCTGGTTTCTGGTTCTGGCTGCTAGCTCCAGAGTTTCTGTCCCACCGTGATGAGACACGTCTCTGGAACCAGCAGAGTCTCTGCTGTCATGTGACTCCTGGTTTGTGTGGAGAAATTAGCAGAAGCTCTGAAGTGGACAGAGATGTTCTCCTGGTTTCTACATTCATATACAACTGCTGGGGTTTGAACGGTGTTTGGTTTGGATGTCGATGCTTGGTGGAGTTTTGTAGCTGAGTTTCTTCCCATCATGTTGCTATGCTACATGTTAGCATCGCTGCTTCCTGGTGTCTGCAGACATCTTCTAGACTGCAGGATCTCATTCTGCCTTCTGTACAAGGGAGTGTAGTCAAGAAGAGGTTAAATAGATTTATAAAAACAAACAAAAGTGTGTTCCTTGTACACACCAGGAAGGAAGGAATTTTAATTTTATAGCAACTTTCACAGATAAAAACCACAAAGTTCTTTACACTAAGAATAATAATCACATAAAAGGCAAAAAGAAAACACACAAGAATACACAGTCATACAAACTACCAATAAAACATATATTTTTTTGTACCAGTTTGTTGAATCAGTCTAGTTTATCGTTGTCAGTAAATCTGATGGTATCTGGTGATGATGCAGGCCTGGTTTGCATTAGGAAGAATTCTTCTCTATATTCAAATAACCAGGGGAACAGATAACTGTCATTAGACACCTTATCCCAGGTTAGAATTCTTACAGAAACTACTCATTAGGTGGTTTAAGTGTCATTTAGTCGTCCTGTTTTTGCCTGCTTGTATCTGCTCGGCCTGCTTTACGACCACCACGTTTGCATGCGAACCTCAAGCTCAGCTTATTTGCTCGGTCAGGCTGCCGTACAATCATGTTACATGTGCGAGATGCAAAGTGTGGCCTGATGGGATTGAGCCATATTTTAATGTGGAAAAGAGATTTGAATAGAAACAGAACATTCAGAGCTGGTCAATTATTTCCCAGCAGCTTGCCGTCTCTTAACAGCTGCCGTGGGACCAGAAATGGAAGGAAGCCAGTTTAATGGAAAATGAAACAGTTTAAAAGCTGTAGATGTTTTTTTTCTCTGGGATGTTTGCAGCGGTGTGGTGGTTGTGTTTCAGGTTGAACATGCTGTACTGATTGTGGCTGTAAAACATGCAGCAGGTCTTCTCTCTCTGCAGCTACATCCTCAAACAGAACAGACGTATCCCACCGCCTCCTGTTTCTCGGGCTGTACTGATGCACTGATGCATTCTGTAACATCCTCTAATGTTTTGTGTGATGCAACAAGCTGCCGAGACGCCACGGTGCTCTGCTTCTGAAGGTTAAAAACGCCAGTTAGCTTATTGTCCAGTTTCTCAGGAATGGAAGAGCTTAACTGCTTTTCTTTATTTTGGTTGTTTGAATATTTTACTTGTTGCTTTTTATATACTACATACAAAAGAAAATGTTAACAAATTTGTAGAAATAACAGATTTTGTAAGATTTGTAGAAGAAAAACTAAACATTGTGGTGGCTGGATGATATAAATAACCTAACTAGGATACAAACTGGTTAGTAAGTTAGTTTGTTCCTTGCTGGGAAGAAGATTCTCGTTGTTGTTGTAAAATAAAAAATATTTAAAAAAACATGTAAAATTTGATGCATTCAGTTTAAGTTATAATCTGGATTATTTATCCCTAACAAAAATTAGGCTTGTAGAAATTCTGACTGGCGGGTAAGATGACAAATCTACTAGCCACACTGTCTGGTGTTTAAAAAAGTTAATTCACAGCCCTGTACACGGACTAGTTTAGTGTTAAAGTTGACCAGCTAGTTAGCACATGGAGGAATTGTTACTGATGCTGTGAGATGAGTAGATGTTGGCTTTAGTCTCAGGCTGACCTCCATCCTTCTGCAAAGTCTTTATCACAGTTTAGATGATGCAGATGTAACATCAGACGTCCTCCTTGGATCTGTGATCACGCCGGCGTGACTGGGTCACGTGACATGTTCACATAAAAAACCAGGTCACCTGGAGATGCTGTCATCTTCCTGGAAAGTTAAGATCTGAAACATCTTCTCATTTTATGTTTGACATTGATGGACTATACAACCATAGATATGATGGCTTGAATTTGATATTATCTGTTATTTGTGACAAGTCATCTGAGCATAATTAGCTAATTAGGTGAAATAACAGGAGTGTGTGAGGACCACCGCTGGAACAAATACCACAGTGTGAGGCAAATTTTATGTTTAAAAATTCTCTGAACATGGTCCTTTACCAGGACTGGACTGAAAATGAGGAATAAAAGCAGCCAGCCTTAAAATAACATCCAAAAACCTGGAGAACTATTCTGCAAGACAGCTTTTAAGATTAGGCGAAAGTCTGTCTGCTTGGAAACAAAATGTTGAGAAATGAAGGCTGGATCAAGACTTTTGCACAGTGCTGTAAAGAGATGGGAAAAGCCAGTCGATCTCAGCTTCATGGTTTTTCATGCACCAGGTTTTGTTTCAGCTGGGATCATTAAACAGCTAAATAAAGCTTTCTGCATAAGAAATCTTAATAACCATCTGTAGCCTCCATTATACAATCACATTGTGCCAGAGGCAGATGTTAGTCGAGCTGGAAGTGCAGCCTGATAACTGTCTCTTTGTATAATAGATAATGAAGCTGCTGTCTTCCTCCTGGTCAGAGCGCTGCTGTTTCACTTCGCCTGCCGGCTGATCCGAGTGTTTAACCTTAAAGACAACAGTTATTAAAACACCATGAGGGTTGATCTGACAGAGCAACAAGCCGTCCTGCTTAAGTAATCTGCGCCTGAGTAAAGTACACTGATTTATTCTTAGATTAAAACTTACGCTCATCTCTTCTTAAAGCTTTAATTAGTTGGTTTTATTTTTAAAAATCAACATTTTACTCAGATTACAGACAGCAGCCAGTTTCCTGATGATGTATCGGCACTGAAAAGTGGATGCTTTGCACACGAATGCTAATTTTCACTCATGTTTCTAGAGATAATGTGTCAGAGGGATTGTGCATCACCTAACTGCAGCGTTTTCCTGTGTCTCATCCAGGCGTCGGTATGTCAAAGAAGGTCAGTGCCGAGGAGATGGAGGAGATCAGGGAGGGCTTCAAGAAAGTCGGTGAGTTGGGATGTGTGCAGAGAACTAGTCATGCTAGGAGGTGGTCCATCCGACGGACAGATGTTTGGCTTTATGAGGGGAAATTAAACTTTAGACACAGACAGTCCAGTCATGGACAGACAGGGTGTTATCTCTTATATCACCAGTGTCTCAGGAGCGGTGGTGTGTATCTCTGTGGGGTAAATGTGATGAATATTTAACCCTTTAGCTGATCTACAGAGGTTTTCCAGCATTTCTATCCGTCCAGGAGGTTTACAATCCAGCCACTAAATGTAGTTTTATTCAGAGACTCTATCTGGTAAATCCACAATGATCCATGATAACAGCATTATTTATCACATTTCATCATAAAAACATCACCATCACTACTATGTTGCTAAGAGACCTCTATTTAGACCTGGACATGATGATGAAGCCACTTCCTGTCAGACTTTCCACCAATCAGAGAGCTTAGATTGACGGTAACGTCCAATCAGGAGCAGCCAAAGATCAACCAGTGAGCAGAAAGTTCTATGTGTGTGTGAAAAGAAGAAAAATAATGCTCCTCTATGGCTGGAATAAAGCCAAGAAGACGTTTCTGATGCACGGTGGCGCCACAAAGCAGCTGAGCTGGAGTTGGTTTAGTGAGGATAGCAGGTAAATAGTAGCAGGAATAACTGGAAATGAGGAAAAAGTGGAAACATGGAAATAGTTTCTGTTGTGTGTTTGGAGCAGCTTGTGTGAAACTCCTCACACTGAGTAAGAAACAAAGGAAATCAGCGTGAGCTCTGTAAATATATTCCTTCCGTCCTTCCCAGACATCGACGGTAACGGTTTCATCTCTGCTGCTGAACTGGGAAATCTCTTCCGGGAGGTGGGATGTCCGTTGCCTGGATACCAGATCAGAGAACTCCTCCAGAAGCTGGACCGAGACAAGGACAGCAAAATCAGCTTAGAGGAGTTCACGGCTGTAGGTAACACTAACTAACTAACCAACTAACTAATCACCTGACTTCAGCTACTAACTGACCGACTAAAAGAGGCACTTCCATTTCATTCAGGGGTTTTAAATGTCAAGACACCAGGAAGAAAACCATCTGGCTTTTACCAGACGATGTAAAAACATGATGATTTATTTAAGAAAAGCTAAGTGAAAATGCAGAAGCAGTTAGTTTAAATATTTAGTTTAAACCCCGAGTCTCAGCTGCTAGTAGAACCACCTGTAAGGTGAGGTTATTTCAGTATGATCTCATCATGCTCCCACCTTGTCGGGGAGGATTTTTGGTTCACTCTTCTTTACAAACACATATTGCAGATTGTGTCCTAACGGTGTAATTCCCCTAAGGGGAAAGTTAACCTACTTTTCATTTATTCAAGAAAAACTCACAGTCAAGACTAGTTTAATTCTATTTCTCATCTTTCTAAAAGCATCGGCGTGACAGACGCCAGAAACCGATTATCACTCCGTAGATCGTTGTCTCACCTGAGACTCCCAGATCCACCTGCTGAATGTGGTCTTTGATGCTTAAAGTGCTGCTCAGTCCAGTCCTGCAGGTTTTGCAGGTATCCCTGCATCAACACACCTGAATCTAATGAAATGGATCCAGCAGCTGATCAGGCTCATCAGTTTGAGTCAGGTGTGTTGAAAACATGGAGAACCTGCTGGACTGTGGCTTGTCTCACCCCTGGCCTGGAAGTTTACCTGGAAGTCAGCTGCAGGATCAGCTGGCTCCTCCTTTACCTCCTTTAGCATTCACCAGTCCACGAGGAAAGATACGATTTCATGAATCTGATGGAGGGCTTTCTGAAAACGTCTTAAGTACAACCAGTCCCGGGGCCAGGACACAGGAACTAGTCGGGAAAGTGATCACTTATATATATGTGTGTATGTGTGTGTGTGTATTAGCCTAAAAATAGATCCAGCTGATCAGCTGCAACCGACAGATAAAAGTCATCCTACTAATCCCAACCAATGACCAGACTTTATAAATAAATGACAGACTGAGGACGAGATCAGTTCAGATCCTAAACAGCGATATTAGGAGACGTACGTTCAGACCCATGGAACACATTTCACACACAGCACAGACGCTCAGTGCAGATGTTTTCATCAGGATCTTTCCACTTAACAAACTTCTACATGCAGTCAAAGAGGAAGCGTGGAGGAGCGCTCAGCAGCTCACCTGTACAGGTACTAGTTGATGTTAGAGAGAGGCTACTAGAGCTCAACCAGACTGATCCCGGTTCATTTTGTGTAACTTATTTTAACTCTGTAAAACATCAGGAAACATCTGCAGCAGATCAAAACCCCACATACTAAAACACTGTCAGTACAAATGTTACAGCAGCTTAGTTAGGACGAGTCGGACTGAGTTCCATCCAGCTGCAGACGAGGAGGAACACACCTGTGGTTGCTATGGTTACTATGCTGCTAGGTCTCGTCTCTGGAATCGTCCAACCTGCTGGAAGTGGTTGATTCTTGCAGCGTGACACCTGACACGTGTTCCTTTCTTCATGTTCTCTCTGGACTGCTGTCTGATGTCTGTGGTTGAAAGGGATCAGTCTGCTGCGACTTCATTAAAGCTGGCCAACCCAAATATTGTGATAACTCACAGAACATGACGCGTCCTTTAAGTTATCATGAGATCTGATGATTATATATGCACATAGATTTAATATGCAGACTTACAACTTTCAGATATCTGGAGATCCGTTTCTCAGCACCGAAAGAGCACGAACAGGAACAAATTCTACTCAGGATGATTTACTACAACATGGCCGTTAAATAAATGAAAATGACTTTAAAAAGTATACAAGTTAATATATTAAGACTAGTTACTGGATAGGAGGGCCTGATGTGTGAATGCGCCGTGTCTGAGTACAACTTAAATGTAAGAAGAGTTCTGAGAAGACGTTGGTGAATGAGGCCAATGATCCAAACAGGCCCAACTTCATCCATCAATCAATTTTTTATAGCCACTTGATCTAATTCAGGGTAAGCAGGGATGCTGGAGCCTGTCCCAGCTGCTATCAGCTGAGAGGCAGGGCAGGTTTATCTGTGCATCACATTTCATGTACAAGACTGTTTCAAAGTTTAATCTCCCTGGACAGGTCACCAGTCCGTCACCGGTCCAGCACAGAAAGGCAAACAGCCACTCGGTCACTCTTGTCTTGGGGACAAATCTCTGGTTTATGAAGGTGCTCACAATGATGATGATCAACCAGCCCGGTAGTTTGTTCAGCAGCACCTGACTGCTGCTCTGGACATTTCTAACACTCTGCTTCTGCAGGTTTAGTTTGTTAATGAAGAACGGATGTGTCGGTCCTACCTCAGATAAACAACAACATCCCCATGCCCCCACTTTAGATAGATAGATAGATAGATAGATAGATAGATAGATAGATAGATAGATAGATAGATAGATAGATAGATAGATAGATAGATAGATAGATAGATAGATAGATAGATAGATAGATAGATAGATAGATAGATAGATAGATAGATAGAAGTACTTTATTCATCCCAAGTTGGGAAATTTAGGTGTTGCAGCGGTACAGTCATTTAGCAGTTGTGCTTCTAAAGGTAGCAAAATAAAAAACAGTATAAAAAATTTCAATATCTACAAAAGACTTATACAAGGAGGTATTTAGCTGTACACAGTAAGAAGTGAGAATAGCCAGCAAGTAATATAGTCCAGTGCAATGATTAGTAGTGTGGTGTGCGAAATTGAGCTAGTCTGTACAAAATTAACCAGTTACACACAAAATTACCCAATTACATAAAGACCCATAAGGACTAGTTTTTACCATTTACCATTTAGTTTTTGGGTTTTTTTGGACTGTGTGTGTGTGTGTTTTGTGGACATTCAGATCTTCCAGGAGATGAAGGACGACCACATGGCTCAGGGTTTCAGGAAAGCCCTCAACAAGAAAGAAGGCATCGTGGCCATCGGTGGGACCAGTGAGATCTCCAGTGAAGGGACTCAGCATTCAATCTCTGGTTAGTGAAGCAGTTTATTAGTCATCACCATAGCAACAGCATCCACTTAAGTGATCAAATCCTAAACAAACATCATCAAATTCTGAAGATGTAAAGTTACATGATGCTTGACTTGATTTCAGAGCAGGAGCGCTTCGCCTTCGCCAACTACATCAACTCTTCGTTGGAGAAGGATCCAGACGTCAAACACGTTCTGCCCATCAACCCCAGCACTGGAGCTCTGTTCAAAGCCGTGGCAGACGGCATCGTGCTCTGGTAAACCTCCAGCTGGGGCTCAGTGTCCTCTTTGTGCTCACTTCCCAGGTTGTGGTTTATTTTCTCCTCTCATTCACTGTTGCAGTAAACTGATCAACCTGTCTGTTCCTGACACGATCGATGAGAGGACCATCAATAAAAAGAAACTGACTGCTTTCACCACACAGGTGAGGCTCAAGCAGTAAAAAGAAAATTAAAACAAACTTTAAAAGAGTAAGAGAGAAATAAAACCAGAAAAAGATAAAAATAGATTAAATTTTAATGGGTATCAATTCAACTACTGCCTGCTGACATGTATGCTCATTGGCAGCATAAAACATGCGTCATGGGGGCAAAGATGGAGCACCCAAGTTACTATGGTGACAGAAAAGGTCCTAATGAGCATGAGGGAGGGGCTGCACACAGTCAGGGGCTGACTCCTCCCACATTTCTGGGAGTAGATGAGTTTTTCTTTCATGTGTTTTTAAGCTTCATCCTGACTTTGCTTCAACAGGAGAATCTGAACTTGGCTCTGAACTCAGCCTCAGCCATTGGCTGCCAGGTTGTCAACATCGGGGCTCAAGACCTGAAGGAGGGGAAACCTCACCTGGTGCTCGGACTCCTGTGGCAGATCATCAAGATCGGGCTGTTTGCTGACATAAAGCTAAGCCGCAATGAAGGTAGAGTATGAGCAGCCATGCGAGGGCGTGGCAGGTCTGCATGGCTGCTTCCCGCGTCCTGCACCCATCATGCTCTGTTTCCACAAACGCTCTACAAACCTTCAAGTTTACCTTTAAAATCTTTTCAAGGGGAGAGCAATGTGTTTCGGGTAGAAAAGACCACTTAGCACCAACAAACTTAAGGCTTTAAAGAAGTAAGACTAACCAGAATAAACTAGAATAAAGAAGCTTCACACTGTTTGACCGTGTTGGTGAGAGTTGTTGCACCTGGTTCAGTTTGGTTTAAGAGTTGTTAGAAAGCTCCGTCTCCACTGAAGCAGAGCCATTCCTCTCTGTTTGTGTGCAGCTATTGCAGCGCTGCTTGAAGAAGGCGAGAGCATGGAGGCGCTGATGAAACTCAGTCCTGAGGAGCTGCTGATGCGCTGGGTCAATTTCCATTTGAAGAAAGCTGGCCTGTCCATATCAAACTTTTCTGGAGACATCAAGGTATTCAGACTGTTGTTTCACGACTAAAGATGAAGCTTTACCTTCTCTTTGTTTTATTAAATGCTCTACAAACACCCCAGCTGCTTATGGGAGGGAGATTTAGATTCTTTTTCAAGACCCTAGCATCAACATGAATGTCGCTGCATGAACCAGCAGGAGAGTAAATCTAACATTTTGTGGAGAATCTGAAGCTGCATCACTTTCCTGACTTTCGCTGTTTCTGTGCAGGACTCCAAGGTTTACTTCCACCTGCTGGAGCAGATCGCTCCAGATGGCAGCAAAGAGGGCGTTCCTCGGGTTGAGATCGACATGAGCGGCCTCTACGTGAGTGAGCAGCTTCTCCATGTTGCTCAGTCTAAACACGAGCAGGAAGCTGACTTCCTGTTTACTTGCTTCTTGTTTCCTGCTGGATTATTTTGGGCTTCTGACATCATTCTGACTTAATTATGAGAGGAAGACTTTTCTTTTTTCTGTGAAGGAAAATGGATAAATTATTTCTTAATACTACCCAAATAATTCCACCACGTTGCTGTTCTTTTTATTTTTATTTTTTATGGTAAATAAATCTGTAACACTCATCTGTTCAGTTTTAAATTGTTCAGTTTTTTAGGAAAACTTTGTTTTGTTCTGCATTGTTTTAATAGCTGATGAAAAAGTGTTTTTTTTATCCTTTTTGAATAATTATTTAAAAATCATTTTGATATTTTGAAAAAAAAAAGTATTAAAATAATTCTGAAATTAACAAATAAAAATAAACGAATAAAATATAGATAAATAAAAAAAAGATGAATAAAATAAACATGGAAAAACAAATAAGAATAAACAAACTGTCATTTAATTAATTAAAAGAAACAAGTAAAAATAAAGTTTGAAATTACACATACAGCAACAGAAATAAGCAGATTTTAAATTAATACAAACTAATAAATTTAAACTGGAAATTGTTATTCCTGCTTTTGTTTAATCCCGATTGGATCATTGCGATGGACTACACACCTGTCCAAGTAAAACCTCTTTAGGACGGAACAGTGTGTTCATGATGCTGCTTCTGACTAAAGCCTCCAAGTTTTCCCATACGACTCTAATCTTAATGCAGCTGCACTGGCTTCCGGTTTATTTCAGAGTAAAATTCCAGATTCTTTTACTGACCTGAAGGTCTCTTCACGGGCAGGCACCGGCCGAAATCAGAGGGTCTCCCTGCAGGTCCCTGAGCTCCTGAACTCCTGTGGCCAGGGCCTCGGGATGAACGAATCCTTGAAACAATCCTGCAGCATGTCAGTGGTCAATCATTGTAAAAGTGTATTTAAACATTCTGGGTATTGATGCAGACAAGTCTGGAAAAAAAGGTGGAAAACCAGCTTGAAATTTCAGAGTTTAGCCAGAAAAAACTAAGCAGTTAAACCATGTACACAACCAGGTGTGTGTGAAGCCGTGGACACTGACTGGTGGTCAGAGTTACTTTAGAAAAGCCTAAAAAAGTAAAAATGTTTTGGTTTTTGTTCATGTGTCTCCAGGAGAAGGACCTGAAGAAGAGAGCTGAACTAATGCTGGTACAAGCCGAGCGTCTGGGCTGCCGACAGTTTGTAACCGCCACCGACGTCGTGACAGGAAATGCCAAACTCAACATGGCCTTTGTGGCCACGCTCTTCAACAAACACCCAGCTCTCACCAAACCAGAGAACCAGGACTGGAACCTTGAAAGTGAGCCTGGCTGGAAAGAGGTTCGCATCCACCCCAAAGCACAAGATTCTCGGCTTTCCTGAAACGTTTGTTTGTCTGTTAGGTGAGACCAGGGAGGAGAGGACTTTCAGGAACTGGATGAACTCTCTGGGCGTCAGTCCACACGTTCATCACATCTATGGGTCAGTCTGGAAAAGAACTTTCTGCAGCTGCATCAGTTTTCTGCCAATCGGGCGTCCGGTTCACTGCCTGAATAAAATTGTGTGTGTGTGTGTGTGTGTGTGTGTGTGCAGGGATCTGCTGGATGCCTTGGTGATTCTGCAGCTTTATGAAAAGATTAAGGTGCCAGTGGACTGGAACAACAGAGTCAACCTTCCTCCATTCAAGGGAGTGGGAGGAGGCCATTTAAAAAAGGTGGGGAAAGAAAAAGAAAGAAAAGAGGTGGTTTCCCAGAGTAGGCCATGACCTGAGTAGTTAACCTGAGAAGAGACCACTAACTACTGCTTTCTGCTTTTCTACTGAAAGAAACAAGAAAATCAAAACATGAATAAATACATAACACAATGAAGATAATACAACAATCAATACTGCACTAATACTGAATATTCCTCCTGCTGCATTTCCATTAACCCTCCCGATCCAGTCGCCGGCAGCAGTAAAATGACACGCGCAAATTCAAATGACCATAACTCCTCGACCATCTGTGCAACGGATGCAATTCCAGTGGATTCAGAAAGCCCAGAAGCGTAGCTTCACAATGATATACGATGTGCTTCGGTACTGGCGTGGTTGGTTAGGGGACGGGATATGAAAGCAGCAGAGAACGAAACTCTTATTTACGCCTGGAAATTATTTAGGACATTTACTGATATTTACTTAAAAATAAGACAAAGAGTTCTGGACAGCGTGTCATACTTACAGTATATAAAAGGCTTTAATACAGACACGAGGCAGTAAAAAAATGACGCATTAATAAAATCAGTCTTTTGTGTTGAAGTCTGTGAAACTGCTGATAAAGATGTTGATTTAAAAACTGTGTATAAAACATCTGAAAACTGAACACAAAATAAATACCAAAAATGTTTAAATGAAGGTGCAACACATTTTTGTGTAAATTGTTAACTCATCCCTTCTCAGAGAGCATGGAGTATTTAACGTAGTACCAGACGGTACGACACAGTAACTAGTACCTACAGACTAGATGCAGGATGTGGCTACAGCTGTACCACTGGAAAAGACGATAACCCTTACTTTTATATTGATGTTTATTTATATAAAAAAAGTGGATTTAGATCCTGTTACAGCATCATGTCACCAACTGCCTACGTGCTGATAAGTCTGTTGAAGCTGTTTATCCTAGAAATGACCGTCTGGCCAGAAAAATGAGGAGCTGCTGGTTCTGGTCCTGATCAGAGGCTGGCTGAGAAATTTCATGAACGTGTTAAATCTGGGCTAAAAAATCTATTAAGCAATTTGAATTGATTCAATTTAATTAATTCAATATCCATTTTTAAAATTTAAGTAGGTGATTAAGACGCTTCCTTTTCCAGTGACAACATTGACGCCACTCTGGCATGACTTACCGATACTCGGGGTGATCTTAGACACGACTGCTTCATGAGCTGTTTCCAAAACCAGCTTCTCTCCCAGATAATCACAAACTTGTCTATTTTCATTGAGGTAGCTCTAATCCATGTCTAGAAAATCCAAAAGATTCATGGATGATGGATTTTTTTATATTGTTTCTCAAACGTGTTGAGCAGCTTCATGTAGTAAAAACGTACAAACTGTTGCTCTTTCTCTGTTTTATTGACAGATTGAAAACTGCAACTATGCCGTGGAGCTGGGGAAGAAAAAAGCCGGTTTCTCTCTGGTGGGAATCGCAGGACAAGATCTGTACGAAGGAAACGAGACTCTAACCCTGGCACTGGTCTGGCAGCTGATGAGGAGGTGATTTACTCTCTAACCTCAGTCTGTTAGCGGTGTGGCCTGATGCATTAGAGCATCCTCTTCTGGACTAGAGCATGAGATCCACACAGTACAGGAAGCAGCAGTGCTAACATGTAGCATAGAAACATGACTAGCAGGAAGCAGCAATGCTAACATGTAGCATAGCAACATGACTAGCAGGAAGCAGCAATGCTAACATGTAGCATAGAAACATGACTAGCAGGAAGCAGCAATGCTAACATGTAGCATAGAAACATGACTAGCAGGAAGCAGCAATGCTAACATGTAGCATAGAAACATGACTAGCAGGAAGCAGCAATGCTAACATGTAGCATAGAAACATGACTAGCAGGAAGCAGCAATGCTAACATGTAGCATAGAGACATGACTAGCAGGAAGCAGCAATGCTAACATGTAGCATAGCGACATGACTAGCAGGAAGCAGCAATGCTAACATGTAGCATAGAGACATGACTAGCAGGTAGCAGCAATGCTAACATGTAGCATAGAGACATGACTAGCAGGAAGCAGCAATGCTAACATGTAGCATAGAAACATGACTAGCAGGAAGCAGCAATGCTAACATGTAGCATAGAGACATGACTAACAGGAAGCAGCAATGCTAACATGTAGCATAGAAACATAACTAGCAGGAAGCAGCAATGCTAACATGTAGCATAGAAACATGACTAGCAGGAAGCAGCAATGCTAACATGTAGCATAGAGACATGACTAGCAGGAAGCAGCAATGCTAACATGTAGCATAGAGACATGACTAGCAGGAAGCAGCAATGCTAACATGTAGCATAGAGACATGACTAGCAGGAAGCAGCAATGCTAACATGTAGCATAGAGACATGACTAGCAGGAAGCAGCAATGCTAACATGTAGCATAGAAACATGACTAGCAGGAAGCAGCAGTGCTAACATGTAGCATAGAAACATGACTAGCAGGAAGCAGCAGTGCTAACATGTAGCATAGAGACATGACTAGCAGGAAGCAGCAATGCTAACATGTAGCATAGACACATGACTAGCAGGAAGCAGCAATGCTAACATGTAGCATAGAAACATGACTAGCAGGAAGCAGCAATGCTAACATGTAGCATAGAGACATGACTAGCAGGAAGCAGCAATGCTAACATGTAGCATAGAGACATGACTAGCAGGAAGCAGCAATGCTAACATGTAGCATAGAAACATGACTAGCAGGAAGCAGCAATGCTAACATGTAGCATAGAGACATGACTAGCAGGAAGCAGCAATGCTAACATGTAGCATAGAAACATGACTAGCAGGAAGCAGCAGTGCTAACATGTAGCATAGAGACATGACTAGCAGGAAGCAGCAGTGCTAACATGTAGCATAGAGACATGACTAGCAGGAAGCAGCAGTGCTAACATGTAGCATAGAGACATGACTAGCAGGAAGCAGCAATGCTAACATGTAGCATAGCAACATGACTAGCAGGAAGCAGCAGTGCTAACATGTAGCATAGACATATGACTAGCAGGAAGCAGCAATGCTAACATGTAGCATAGAAACATGACTAGCAGGAAGCAGCAATGCTAACATGTAGCATAGAAACATGACTAACAGGAAAGAGCAATGCTAACATGTAGCATAGAGACATGACTAGCAGGAAGCAGCAATGCTAACATGTAGCATAGAGACATGACTAGCAGGAAGCAGCAATGCTAACATGTAGCATAGAGACATGACTAGCAGGAAGCAGCAATGCTAACATGTAGCATAGAAACATGACTAGCAGGAAAGAGCAATGCTAACATGTAGCATAGCAACATGATGGAGAGAAACTCAGCTAAAAGACCTATGGGAATGTAGAAAACCATGAGAACATCTCTGTCCACTTTAAAAGGTCCTGCTGGTTTCTGTGGAGATGAAGGAGGTTTTATAGTGAAGGATTCACTCTTCCTATCATAGACTATCTTGGGTTCACTTCTTTCTGGATCCTCATGGTGGTTCTAAGGTGAATGTGGGGCTATCCCTGGATCCTCCTGACTCTGACCATTGATAGAGGTGTCCATCATCATCATCATCATCATCATCATCATCATCATCATCATCATCATTGGCCAATGGCTTCCTGAGATATTTACCTGCGTAACACCTCTATTAAACGTCTGGAAACCTGCTCAGCTTCACTTTTTATCTTCTACTGTAGCACAGTTCCTCATCAGATATTACTTTACTCATTCCTAGATGAATTAAGCTGCTGTCTTGTGGTTTACTCTGAAAGTAAAGTGGTTTTCTTTTACATTTTCTACTGTGTTCCAGGTGAATTTACTCTGACACAGTAACATGTGTCATGATTCTGACACGTCTGTATAATCTCACATGTCTCAGCTTTCTGTAGAGACCAGGGTTATACATGCAGCCCTGGTAGTTGTGGAAATTTACTTCACATATATAAACCTCATCAAGAAGAGGTTAAATGTAAAGAAGAAGCTTTGCCAGTGGTTCTGCAGGAGGATGTCAGTTTTTGTACAGTCCCGCGCAGGGAAAGGTTTCTGTTCATTTAGCATCAGATTATAGCCATCACAGCACTTTCAATACATTTAAGATGAATTGACAGAAGAAAAGAAACAGCCAGAATCAGCAGTGAAGAGAAGGCGGGTGGCATTACTGCACAGATTATAGACATATCTCGGCCTAATCCCTGTTATTTATGGCACCTATGGCTAAAGAACAAAAGAAAATGCATTCAAGGGGGAACATGTGTATTGAGCACATAATTTTTCTCAGTAAATATTTTTCTACTGTAGCTGTTGGCGTAAAGTTTTCACCAGATAACCCAAGTTATCCAGACATACAAACCAAAACAAATAAGGTAGTAAATCAAGTTTAGTGCATTTAAAGGGAATTGTTCAGGGGGAAGTATCGGCTACACTTACTGAAATGTATTCAAAGTGAAACTACGCCCTCTGCTTCTGGTTCAGAACATCTTGTGAATAAAGCAACAGGATGCAGAGGTTTGGAGGGGTGGTCGGCTCTGTGGGTATTTAACAGGTGAGAGGTTCATTCATGCTGATCTTCCAACATCACGCAGGTACACTCTAAATGTGCTGGAAGACCTCGGACACGGAGAAGTTGCTGGAGATGATTTGATCATTTCGTGGGTCAACAAGACTTTAACTGGAGCTGGAAAACATTCGACCATCAAAAGCTTTAAAGTAAGCCCCAAAGTAATCCGAGATATTCATGTGTTTAGTCATTTCGGGTGATTTTTGTCATCAGTCGATGTGTGTGTGTGTGTGTGTGTGTGTGTGTGTGGTCAGGACAAATCGATCGGCACCAGTCTTCCAGTTCTGGACCTGATTGATTCCATCCAGCCTCAGAGCGTGAACTACGACCTGGTGAGGAGAGACGCTCTGTCGGACGAAGACAAGCTCAACAACGCAAAGTAAGGTTTGAATGATGTGACTAAACTTGTCATGTGTTACGTTGCCATGGTGATCTAATTATGACCGCCTCCGTCCCTGCCTCCCCCAGGTATGCCGTCTCCATGGCGAGGAAGATCGGAGCTAAAGTCTACGCCCTGCCTGAGGACCTGGTAGAAATCAATCCCAAAATGGTGATGACCATCTTCGCCTGCCTGATGGGGAGGGGGATGAAGAGGGCTTAAAGGAGCAACACATGCACGCACACACACGCGCATGCATGTGACTGACCGTCTTCACCTGTTCAGGTGTGAAGACCTCAAACATGGCGGCACTGTGGCTGGAACAGACGCGCGTCTGTCCGTGTATGAGTTTGAACAGAGACGACAGCAAAGTGCCACAAACATAGTTTTATCCTCGTTTCTCTTTTCCCACCAGTTTCTTTACCTCAGTGCTCCTCATGCCCCAGTATGAGAATTTATCCTGTTTAAGCCTTAATAGCCTCTAATGGAAACATTTAGTCTTTTCATGATATACGACCAAAGCTGTGCTCCATTTATCGAAATTCCATAAACCACAATTAAACTGATGGATAATAAAGCCTTTATTAGATGTTCAAGAGATTTAAGTGATTTTAAAAAAACATCCCTAATAACCTAAATAAAAAATCTTTTCATTATACTTCAGTGTGTTTTAGTTAAACAGAAACCAGATAAACTTTATAAGAGCTCCCAGTGAGACAGAAGCGGGGTAATATTTATCTATGCAAACGTTTCTTTAACCCTCGTAGCTTCAGCTTCCTTCACTTTCAACTCATTAGTGGAAAAAAAGTCCTCTCCCATAAACTGCTGCTACAGCATAATGATGCTCAGATTTTTCAGTCAACTTCAGTCTTAATCAAAACATCAAATATATAATTGTTCTAATTATTTAACTCTTTAAATGACTATTTGATTACATGATGCTGTATTTGGGGGAAAGAAAAAAAATATTATTTTTCATATAATACATGTTGGGCAGCTTTTTAAATTTTATTTTATTTTATTTTAAGATCGGTCTTTAAACAGGATTAAAGTGAGTAACAAGATTTTGATGCATTGTTAGTGTTTTTTGGAGCATCAGATTTATAGTTTACTACACTTTTGGATGTAAACATCCCCACCCAAACACCAAAAAACATTTACATGCATGCAAACATTAAAGATTCAATCTTTTATATATTTAAGACTGATTTTAAAAAAAAGAAAAGAAATCCTGTAAATGTATTAAATGGAAAATAACTAATTTAGTTCTTTTATATATAAAAACAGTGAGATCATGTGATCAGATTGTCATTAAAAGGCTTAAAATGATTTCACTAATTCCATATTTGGTGTTGTGATAAAAATGAAGCTGACTTTGAAAAAACGTATTAATCTAAAGCGCTTTGAATGGTCTTGTACATTAAATGTGCTATAAATAAATTTTCCTTTGCTTTGCCTAATCTGTAATGTTTTTATAGCTGTTTTTGGGAGAGACTTTTTGTCTGTTAATCACCTGAAAGGGAAAGTTATTTCCATTAACCTGAAAGAAAAGTTTAAAATCTGTTTTCTAAAGACTTTTTTTTATAAAAAATGTCTCGTCTAAAATGGATGGAAAATGTCCTGAATGTACAGAAACGTCCCTGAAGACGTTTAAGGGTTAAAACATCTGAAACGTTTCAGCTGCTTTACGCAGGTTTACACTGATTTACTGGGACTGTAAGTCGGGAACATGCTGACCCCCGTTTATGTGAAGTGTTGTCTGGAAACTAAAATTATAACTGTTGCTGATTTGACTTTGTTCTATAAAGAATAAAACCTGTAGTCCCGGATCAGATCTGGACTAAATGTGTGGCTACACGAGTATTTTTCCCTCTTCATCCTAAATATTTACCATTTTGTTCTGTATTTGCTGAAGAATCCAGGAATATCTGTAAAAGTCGATGTGTACAATCAGATCTGTTCAATAAAAGCAGTTTTTCATACATGGCCTGATTGTTGTGGGTTTTATTTCTCGTGTGTGTGTGTGTTTGTGTTTTATTTTCTTTTTCTGAAGGTTTGACTTTCCTGTCAGTCAGATTACACCATGATTACACCTTATATAAAAATAAACTCTGCATCATCAATCATCCAGTATACAGTAATTGTATATTTATATATATATATTATATATATATATATATAAATGTATAACTAAAACGGTGATAATTTACTACCCTTTTGGATTTTTAGAGGCCACTTTCCCTTCCAAATGCAGCTATAAAACATTAGATTGGTTTTAATTATCCTAAAGATTTAATCTTAATTTTAATTAAAAGGAGAATAATGTATAAATTTAAAGATAAAAGAAAAGTTTTGGTAATTTAAATATGGAAAGAGTGCTGGTTAAAACATGGTAATATTAAAAACAATAATTATAAGACTGATCTTAAAAAATGAAATATATAGAAAATAAAAACAGGGACATGTAATCAAATTGGCATTAAAGGCCTAAAATATTTTGAATAATTACATATTTATAAGTTTTGATCCGGGCTAAAGTTGATCGAAAGATTTAAGGAAAAAATATTAAATTGTAATGTATTTATAGCCGTTGTTGTGACTTATTTACTTCTATAATCACCCAAAAGTGTAGAAATTTATTCCTTTTATCATGGTGACTTTTGAGAAAATTTTAAATTGAAATTCTTTCTTATAAAAATTAATCCTGTATGCGGTCACACAACTAAAATAATGGACATAAATTACAGGCGAAATGACCTGAATGGATGATATAATTCATCTATTGTTGTGCTTGCTGCTCTTACGTGAACGCTTTCATGGTTGGTGTGTAAGCATGTTTTTGTAACTGATCACATCTGGCTCGGTATTATGATGCCATGGATGATCAAAGGATTAAAATCTGTAGGCTGTGCAGAGTTGAGATATTAATGTGGATAAAGATGCTTCTTTGTCTCAGTAATCAGAGAAAACACTCAGATCAGAGGCCTCTTCAAACAAGACTCATGAATTCAGATGAGCCTGAAAAAGAGCACATACACACACACACACACACACACACACACACACACACACGCACACACACACACACACACACACACACACACACACACACACACACACACACACACACAATCAGATGTACAATTTACAATTTAGATTATGCTTTTCAAGTGGTCATGTGATCGCTCCTTTTAATGCTCACATTTGCTTGCTTCATCCATCCAAACCATCTCCTGCGTGTTCATCCGTCCTCTGATGAGAAGCTGGTGAATGTGAGATAACACAAGACATACTTAATTCTTTAAAAAGAAGATATCCATCTTCTCTAAACCCCGGCATTTAAGTGGATTCAGCAGCTGAAATCTGGATCATCAGGTTAGTAAACCCACATCGTGTCTGTGTTTCTTCTTATGACCTGCTGTCATTGCTCGTTGCCATGCCGTCTGCCTGGTACAGCATGACCTCGTTCTGGACGACCTTTTATTCCTGACAGCGGTCGTCATCATGAGCAACTCTCTTTTTTCTGAGTGTCTGTTCTGTTTATACGTTGACTCTCTGTGTTTGTGAATCTTGCTGTGTTCAGGCAGTATGACGGCCTCATTTCAGGACTCACACAGGTTGTCTGTTAAGACGTGGACGGAGGAGGAGAGCGACCATGCTGACAGCACGCTGAGCAGGTAAACACAAAAGCAGTTTTCACCCTGGCTCTGGAGCCTCATTTATAAAGCTGGCATAGGTACAAAAAAACGCCAAATATAGTCAACTTTTGGGATTTATAAAATCCAAACTTGGTGAGAGAATGTTCCTATCGCCACGGCAACTCTGGCCCAGGCGTGATCATTAGTGGAAAAAATCAGTCCTCTCCCATAATAGAATAGAATAGAATGCCTTTTATTGTCATTATACACATGTGCAACGAGATTAAGCCATCCCCAGTGTCAGTGCAGAGAGAGCAGTATAGAAATAAATAATAAATAAAAGATCTAAGGTATAAAATATTTACAGAAATAAAACAGATGTGCACACTCTAGTTATTTGCAGATATAAGTATGATGTCTATGTCTGAAAAAAAAAAAATATATTGCACGTTCAAAGTATTATTGCACGGATCATGATATGTTGTACATGTCATGTGACAGAATGTATTGCACATATGTTGTTAGTGTCCAGCGTATTTCAGATTTGAAGTCCTACAGGAGTTCAGGGCAGTTATTGCTTTTGGAAAGAAACTGTTTTTGAGTCTGTTTGTTTTAGTCCTGATGCACCTGTAGCGCCTCCCAGAGGGCAGCAGGGCAAACAGATCAGAGCCAGGGTGGGAGCTGTCATTTATGATGTTTCTGGCTCTGCTGAGGCAGCGGGAGGTGTAAATGTCCGTCAGGGAGGGGAGAGGGCAGCCAATGATCTTCTGTGCTGTCTTTACCACTCTCTGTAGCCTCTCCTTGTCTGCTACAGTGCAGCTGCCGTACCACACTGTGATGCAGTATGTCAGCAGGCTCTCAATGGATGAGCGGTAGAAGGTCAGCAGCAGGTTGGAGTTCAGTTTGTGCCTCCTGAGGACTCTCAGGAAGTGTAGCCGCTGCTGAGCCTTCTTGGTGATTGACGTGATGTTCTCTGACCAGGAGATGTCGGCCGAGATGATGACGCCAAGAAACCTGATGGTGTGGACCCTCTCCACACACTCGCCATTTATGTAGAGGGGGGCTGGGTCTGTGCTGAACCTCCTGAAGTCGATGATGATCTCCCTGGTTTTCTTGGTGTTGAGAGCGAACTGCTGCAACAACATAATGATGAATAGTTTTTCCACCTTATGCTCAGATTTTTCAGTCTTCATCTTATTCTTAATCAGAATATATAATTGTTTAAATTAATTTAACCCTTTGAATGACAATTTGATTACATGATGCTGTATTTGGGGGAAAGGAAAAAATTCTTATTTTTCATATAATACATGTTGGGCAACTTTTTTTTATTTTTATTATTTAGTTTTAAAATCGGACTGTTTTTTTTTTTTTAAAAAGAAAAAAAAATCTTGTAAATGTATTAAATGGAAAATAACTAATAGTTTCTACATAAAAACAGTGAGATCGTGTGATCAGATTGTCACCTGGAACAACGGGAACCTGTGACACCAACGCCACAGAAAAAAATTTAAGGAGATGATGAGGTGGAGAATCTGCAGCCAACATTTACCAGTCAGAAAAAGAAAATGTGAAAAGGAGCTTCAGTCTTTCATTCTAAGATCCAGCAGAGCGGGACACAGACTAGAGGCTGGAGATCTAGAAGTGATGGAACACATGTGAAACACACAGGAGGAGGATTTCCTTTTATTTATTTATTCTTACACAATCTTTTTTTAATTGTTGTCCCAAGACAGTCTCCATTTCCTGCAGCTCCTTGTCTACCTGGTTAATAGCGGTGATGGTGTCCCTCTACACCTGCAGGACTTCCTCTGAGGACACATCTGCTGTGGTGCTGGGTGGAGTCTCTGGCCTCACCCTCTCCAACCACAGCTGTAGCACCACAGACCCAGCTGGAACACCCAGGAACTAGAAATACATATTATTTAACACTAAATAAACTGCTACTGATCTCAGATGTATCTGAACATGTTTATTTTATACATTAAAACAAAAGACTAAGTTACCGGCATCATTACTGTCATTTAGCAAACGCTTTTCTCCAAAGCGACCTATCATGGGCTGTAGCGTTAAGGGTCTTGCCTAAGGCCCCAAGTGGATGATGTTACTGTTCACCCCACATGGGAGACAGATGCCCTACCGGCTGAGATATTCAGGTGCACCATCCAACGCCTCTGGCGTGTCTTGCCTTCTGATTCGTGATGACAGCATCTGCCACCTGCTGCCACTGTTCTGCATTTCTGACACAAGTAGTGCCCACTAATTAAATCTTTTAATGTTTTTCAACGTGGTCCATCAGGATCTCAGTCTCACTTTCCGAAAAATCTGCTTCTTCCCTCTTTCCCCCTTCTGAGCCATCATGGAAATGATATGATGAATATTTATTATAGGCGTTCACCTGACCTTTTATAGCCACCATGTGAGCGGGACAAGGCATTCCCTCATGTGCAACAACTTTAGAGTTGATTCTGATTTATGATCGGAAACAGGAGTGGGACATGCGTGTGCACACCTTCATAAATCTGAACGTTTTTGTGTGCCGCATTTCCTTTTTTCCTTGCGGACACCACCAGTAGTTTGCTTTGCTATGCACAGTTTGATAAATGAGGCCCCAGGTGGCTGTGGAGACCGTTGGAGTCCAGTGAACTCATCATCATGTTCTAGAAAGCAGGTGGAGATGATCTGAGCTTTGTGACATGGTGCATTATCCTGCTGGAAGTAGCATCAGAAGATGCTCCACTGTGGTCATAAAGGGATGAACATGGTCAGCAACAATACTCAGGTAGGCTGTGCTGGTTAAACCAGGCCACGTTGGTACTAAGGGGCCCAAAGTGGACCAAGAAAATCTCCCCCCACCATTACACCAGCAGCAGCCTGAAGCGTTGATCCAAGGCAGGATGGATCCATGTTTTCATGATGTTTCCAGCAGATTCTGAGCCGAGCATCTGAATGTGGAGCTGAAATGGAGACTCATCAGACCAGCAACGTTTCTCCATCTTCTATTGTCCAGTGTTGGTGAGTGTGTGTGAATTGTAGCCTCAGTTTCCTGTTCTTAGCTGGCAGGAGGAACCCGGTGTGTCTTCTGCTGCTGTAGCCCATCTGCTTCCAGGCTGGACGTGTTGTGTGTTCAGAGATGATGTTCTGCAGACCTGATTAAAAAAAAACTCCCTTTTTACCTCATTTTTTAAAATACCAAAGTGAAAACTGAAATAAATTCTAAATGTGCATGTCTGTTGCAAAATAACACAGACATGCTATTTTACAACAGACTTGTACGTTTGCAGGCTTTTTCAGTAATCTTATTGGTATTTAAATAAGCAGGGAATTGTGTGAAATTGCACAAACTACCAGTATTCTCTCCTTTAAAACAAGATTGAAAACAATAATATATCCACAAAGTGCATTCTGTCATGGTGTGATGTGAGTTTGGGTACAGGACCCAAATGCAGAACCAGGGAAGAAGACGGCAGATGAGGGCATCAGAAGTTTATTGGTCCAAAACAAAAAGGCACTGCTACAGCAGTTAGAGGATCACAAACCATATGAAGAAACAAGGAAAGAACCCAGACTGAGTTAACACCTATGAAGACATGGAAAGAAAGACAACGGTGATTATGATGATCTGGCAGAGAACAAGAGAAATCAATGGCTATTTATGCACTGAGGAGGAGAACTTCCTAAACAAGGAGCAAGTGGAGCAATCGGCGTGATGGCGTGGTCATCACCAGGGTCAGAAAGGCAGAGGAGGGCAGCAGGTCAACGCCGTGTCAGAAGGTAAGACACGCCAGAGAGGACGATGCACCTCAGTTATTCCTTTGTTTTAATTTATAAACTAAATAAACATCTGAGATCGGTAGCAGTTTATTTAGTGTTAAATAATATTTCTTTATAGTTCCTGGGTGTTCCAGCTAGGTGGGCGGTGCTGCAGCTGGGATTGGAGAGGATGAGGCCAGAGACTCCACAGAGAACCGCATTTTCATTCCAATGCGACCTTCATCACACTTAAGTGTCAACGGTGCTTGGCCGTGAAATGACATGCATGTGCAGAGGAAAACACGGCGTCACGCGGTGCCTTGTGTTTACGGTAGTAAATATGGAGGCTTCACATACTTGTTTATTATTTTGGCAGTACTTGCACAGTCGGAAGCAAAAAATTATACCTGATTGAAGAATAAAAGGAGACTGGTATTGATTCAATACTCCTGCGTTCTCCTTGCATTGTGACGTTTGTCTCACTTCTGGGACGTAAAAGTCTGATGAAATGCGGCAGTACTGTTTTTTTTCCCCTGTTTATTTTCCCTTAGTTTTTATTGATTAATTAAAGCCTAGCCAAAACATTCAGGTTATTTCACCAGAAATCAGCGTAGCATTTACAGCCAGTGAACATTTTGGAATATTTAGCAGGAAAAGAAGTACCTGTTAGGTATGTAGAATGTTTGATGTTTCATTTATTTTTTCATACAATCTCACAGAAACTTGTCATTATGATGCCTCCATCAGAGCGAACTACAAGTTTAAAAACAATAAGTGCTTCATTTTTCTCATTGTGAGCATTGCTTACAGCATTGTTTACATCTGTGAAAAGATCTGAGCTTTTTCAATGTATTGAGTTCTTTTAATGTTTGTGCTTTGTGAACGTGTAGAGGACAGTCAGTATGTGACGACACCTCTTCAGAGCTGCAGAGGATGGCAGCCATTGACAGGAGGGACATGAATTCCCAGAATTCCTTTCGAGGGCGCGGGGCTCTGTCCAGGTATGACAATCAGGAATAACACACTGGAAATCTTTTAGCTCCAGAGAAGTGATTATGTTGCCCACAGGGGCGGGGCTAGAGGGAAGGCTCTGAAATCTGATTGGACACTGCAGGTGCCTCCTCAAGTGATTGACAGGTCACTGGAGGAGGAGGACAAAAACGTGTTTCCAGACCTGCATGGATCACCAGTAACACTCCAGCAACACTACATAAGTTTGAAGTTCATTCATTCTATATTTGTTTCTCAACTAGTCATTCTTTAAAAATATCAACATTTAGCTGCACATTTCTAGAAGACATTTTGTCCCTGTGCAAGTACAACTACTAATGTTATGAAAGGCCTGATGTTAGCATGAAGCTACGCAGCAGTGCTAATCTAGTTCTATGCGAGCACTAGATTAGTTTTAAGATAATGTGGGGAAACCAGGTCATAATTAGTTTTCAGTGAGTGTATTTAGGGACTACATACATGTGTGGGGAGTCCCATGGAGATATAAAAAAATATAAAGATGGTCAAAGAGAACCTCAGTATCCACGTTACTTAGTGCTGTCTAAGCTACGCTACATGAGCCAGTTTTATTTATTAATTTATTTATTATTTTACAAGAAAATAATTCATTTAAAAAAATCTAACCTTTGAATAAAAATGGACAGAAGAAAATTTTTTGTAAAACCTGCTCCTCCTACACAAATCATTAATAACCAAATCTATATTAACAGCTGCAGACCAACATGTCACTTTTATTATTTTAAACAGACTTTATGCTTCATTTACTATATTCACATCACCTCAGGGCAAAACAAATGAACCTTTTTTATTATGTTTCCTTAACATATTGGCTTTAATAATTTTATAAAGCACTATATTTGATTTGGCTAATTTAGTTTCTTAAGCCATATTGTGCCATAAACTAAAATGTATGGCTCCAACACTTTTGTTCTGAATCTAGTTTTATATATATATATATGTATATATATATATATATATATATATATATATATATATATATATATATATAGACCCCAACGTGGAACTAGCCACATCAGAATCCAGTCTACCAGCACCAGACAGACCAGAACTGACCCCCCGACAACCGCTTCAAGCAACACATACTGCACCCAAAACAACCAACTTAGCTTTTATGTACCTTTTGAACTGGTAAATATTTCCACTTAGTGATGCAGATTATTATTGTAAAGATGTTTTATTTCTTATGTGACCACAGTGATCAGAGCAGTGGATGTAAATGTGTATGTTAGCCCCTCGATACAGTCTTGTTTTATGTCGGTCTCGGTCTGCAGGATAGTCAGTATGGTGATGACTCTGAGAGAATGGGCTCAGAAGAGTTTGGCCGAGGAGACGGAGCGCCCAGATTCCTTTTTGGAGCGTTTCCGGGGCCCAGCCACCATGGATATACAAGCCCCGCCCAGCAGGTTCAGCCACAGCCACACAGGTTCGGATACGGAGAATGAAATCAGACGCTCCAGACGCATGTGAGACAACAAAAACACTCCAAACGATCACATCCAGACAGCTGACACTCATCTAATTCATCTCCATCATTTTGATTCCCTTTCAGGAAGCGGAAGTGTCACGTTGTGGTTTTATCTCCATCTGATGACGCCTACTACCACTGGTTGATTGTGATTGGTGCAGCAGTTTTCTATAACTGGACCCTACTAGTTGTCAGGTGGGGCACGGTTGTTGGTTGTATCCACATCCACATTATTAGCTGTGTCTCAGACGAAGTGGTGGTCAACCAGAGCATGTGCGGCAGATTTCTTGATAGCTGGAAAAGTTCTTGTAGTTTTGGTTGTATTTAAATTTAATTAAATTTAATTTACACATTTCCCTTGTCCACACACAAAGTTTTTTTCTCTTTTGTTTCCATGTTGCTTTCTTTGTTACCACCATTATTTATCACATTTCATCATAAAAACATCGCTATCACTACTATGTTGCTAAGAGACCTCTATTTAGACCTGGACATGATGATGAAGCCACTTCCTGTCAGACTTTCCACCAATCAGAGAGCTTAGATTGACGGTAACGTCCAATCAGGAGCAGCCAAAGATCAACCAGTGAGCAGAAAGTTCTATGTGTGTGTGAAAAGAAGAAAAATAATGCTCCTCTATGGCTGGAATAAAGCCAAGAAGACGTTTCTGATGCACGGTGGCGCCACAAAGCAGCTGAGCTGGAGTTGGTTTAGTGAGGATAGCAGGTAAATAGTAGCAGGAATAACTGGAAATGAGGAAAAAGTGGAAACATGGAAATAGTTTCTGTTGTGTGTTTGTTTCAATAACAATATTTTTTCTCTTGAAAGCCAAGACTTGAGAGAATGATGAGATGAGAAAAGGTTTGGTCACTGTTGATCTGTGTGTTATTTCTACAAAGTTCTGTTAGTAATAAATTCTGTTTTCTTCTTCTGGTCGGCCTTTATGCTGCTACATCTATTCATACATTCATTTTACATCATTTTACCTCCCAGTCTGACAGCTGCTACACGCTGGTTTATACTGGGATTAAAAGCTGCTACAGTCTGGTTTATACTGGGATTAAAAGGTTAAATAATAGTTTCTGTGATTTCTGATCAGACATGTTATGAATGGAAAGTGGCGACAGGGTATCTGTGATTTTCTTTAAATCAGGGCCTGTTTTGATGAGCTCCAGATGAGCAACGTGCTGGTGTGGCTAGTGCTGGACTACCTCTGTGATGGAGTATATATCTTGGATATTGCCGTTCGTCTCCACACAGGTACATTAGTTAAAAATATTATTTTGATCTCCTTTTTTCAGATAAAATCCTGGTTCGTAGATGTTTACTCATCACTCCTTCCTAAACTGCTGTTTATTTGTGTGAAGGTTTCTTGGATCAAGGCTTGTTGGTGAAAGACGTCCGCCGTCTGAGAGAAACCTACCTGCGAACGCTGCAGTGTAAGCTGGACATCTGCTCCATCCTTCCCACTGACCTCCTGTACCTGACCGTTGGGACTGGCTACACGCCGCTGCTTCGACTCAACCGGCTGCTGCGGCTGCCTCGTCTCTTTGAGTTCTTTGAGCGAACAGAAACACGAACAGGCTACCCCAACACTTTCCGCATCTGTAAGCTGGTCCTTTACATCCTAGTCATCATCCACTGGAACGCCTGCGGCTACTACAGCTTCTCCAAAGTCCTGGGACTAGGATCTGACTCATGGGTTTATCCCAATGCATCCGACCCTGAGTTTGGGTCCCTGGGCAGAAGCTACATTTACTGTCTATACTGGTCGACCCTGACGCTGACCACCATTGGAGAGACTCCTCCTCCTGTGAGAGACGAGGAATATCTGTTCTTGATATTTGACTTTCTGGTAAGTAAAAGATATTTTGTTACTTGAATGTGGATCCTGGTGGTTTTATTCATTAATACCAGAACTATTTGTATGTTTTCTCAGGTTGGTGTGCTGATCTTTGCCTCCATTGTGGGGAATGTTGGATCCATGATCTCCAACATGAATGCAACACGAGCATCTTTTCAAACCCGTGTGGACGCTCTCAAACACTACATGCACTTCAGACGTGTCAGCAAGGTGCTGGAGCAGCGCGTCATTCGCTGGTTTGACTATCTCTGGACCAATCAGAAGACGATTGATGAACAAGAAGTGCTGAGGAGCTTGCCTAATAAACTGAGAGCAGAAATAGCTATAAATGTTCACCTGGATACACTGAAGAAGGTCAGTTTGCACATTGATTCTGTTTATTTGCAGTGAAAAAAAAATCATATTTAGCTTCATTGCTAAGTTAGTTTCTTCATGCATCTCTACATTCCCTGTTTCCAGTGTGTTGAAGCTAGGAGGGGACAATACTGCAAGATTTGGGATCAATCCGAAACCAAGTAAATAAAGGACTGGTTTTATCCATACCAATATCGATAGATACTTTTAAATAGAACTCTCTAAATCAATGCATCAATGCGTAAACAACTAAGTTAATACTCATGTCATATTAAAAATCTGAATTTGGTATTATCTCAGTGAGAGAAGCTGATCTTAGTCACGCAGGTGCCTTGTCACAGCCATGAGCCGAATCCAGCAAAAACCACTTTATCCTCCTTATTTATGAAGACTAGTACAGTTTTGAAGCCTTACAATTAGAGGATGGCTGCAGGATGACCCTTCTGATATATCACACAATAACCAGTCAGTTGCTGCATCTGACCTTCTGGTCCACACACCGGTGGTGTGTGTGCTGCTGGCCGGTGTCTTCTTGCTGGTTTACCTGCATCACTGAGTGATGTGATGGTACATCAAAACACAAGAAGGGGAGGAGGAGCAACATGTGACTGCATCATGCTAAGGGCTGGGGTAAACTTGCTGTTAGCAGTGTGTGTTGTGTTTGCAGTGTGTTCCTTGCGTGCGTGTGGCATGCTAGGAACATGAGGCTGTTCCTGGTGCTTGAGTGAATTACGATCTTGTCTTGAACGCTAGAGGCGCATGAACATGAAGTCAGAGAGAAACACAGTGATGGATAGCCATTGTCCACAACTACCAGCATCTTTATGGTTTTTCCTCACGCTTGCACAGTGACACACACTTATGCCTGCTGGCAACAGATTGGTAAACTGTTAATGGTTTGGAAAATACAATGTGACCGGCAGGTTGGCCTTCTCACTATTTCAGTCAAAGTGCTGTGTTCTGTGTAAATGGACCTCAAAGTTGCTGCTTTGATGAAATACAGAAGCACATCCTGCATAGAAGAACTGAAACTAAAGCATCAATGGTTCACACATCGATAGATCAGCATCAACTGTGGGTATTCATATCAGTATTTGCAGTGTGTGTTTGTCTCTGAAATGGACATGATTCTCTCTGACATTCCTGATGATGGCACACCACTAATTGTCATGGGAGACATGAACATTCACATTGACAAACCACAGGCAACTGACTTTCTGGCTCTTATCTACTCTTTCAATCTCAAACTGGTACAGACTCCTCCAACACACAAAGCTGGCAATACTCTTGACTTGGTGCTGACCAGAAACTGCTCCACAGCCGACCTGTCTGTCACCCCGCTGCACCTCTCTGACCACTTCCTGGTTAAATTCTCTGTCTTCCTTCCTCATGTCAATCAAGCGGCTCCAAAAATGGTGTCCTACCGCAGAAACTTGAGATCCCTCAGACCTACACAGCTGTCTGATGAGGTTTACTCTACCCTCCCTTCCCACTCAGACTTCTCCTTACTGTCTGTGAATGAGGCTACAGAAACACTCTGCTCCTCTCTCGCCTCCTCTCTGGACAAACTCTGTCCTCTGGTGTCAAAACCAGCCAGACAAAACCCTCCCAGTCCATGGCTCACAGAGGCTCTAAGGGATCACAGAGCCGGACTCAGGGCGGCTGAAAGAAAGTGGCGCAAATCAAAAGAGCACACTGACTTGTCTGAGTACCAGCAAAAACTCGTAACTTTCACATCCAGCCTAAAGGCGGCCAAGATAGCCTTTTATCAGAACAAGATCCGCAATGCTCCCAACTCACGACAACTGTTCATGGCGTTTAACTCTCTTCTATCTCCACCACCTGCTCAGCCTCCCACTGTGCTGACTGCAGAAATGTTTGCTTCCTACTTCACTGAAAAGGTTGCCACCATCAGTAACCAATTCACTGAGCCTGACCAACTCAGCCTTACCAAACCAGCTACTGGTGCCTCACTCTGCTCCTTCCGCTCTCTAAATGAGGACGAAGTCTCTAAACTTCTAGTCAGCTCAAAACCCACAACCTGTCCTCTTGATCCTGTTCCCTCTGACATCCTGCAGAGCATTTTACCTACAGTCAAATCTGCAGTAACTCATATTATCAACTCCTCTCTTAAATCCGGTGTCTTTCCTTCTGCCTTCAAGCAAGCTCGGGTTACCCCACTGCTGAAGAAACCCACACTCAACCCAGCCCAGGTTGAAAACTACCGGCCGGTCTCACTGCTTCCATTCATGTCTAAATTACTAGAGCGTGCCGTCTTCAGTCAGGTCTCACAGTTCCTCCAAGACAACAACCTGTTAGATCCATATCAATCTGGATATAGGCAAGGTCACTCTACTGAAACTGCTCTCCTGTCAGTTACTGATTCCCTACGGCTTGCCAGATCCACTGGTCAATCCTCAGTCCTTATACTGCTGGACCTGTCGGCTGCCTTTGACACTGTCAACCATCATATACTGTTCTCCAAACTCTTAGAGCTTGGCATCTCAGGATCTGTCCTCTCGTGGTTTACATCCTACCTCACAGGGAGATCATTCAAAGTATCTTGGCGAGGGGGCGTGTCCAGATCACATGGGCTGACAACAGGGGTGCCTCAGGGCTCGGTGCTCGGCCCTCTTCTCTTTTCCCTATACACCTCCTCACTCGGTGCAGTCATTAGCTCTCATGGTTTCTCCTACCACTGCTATGCAGATGACACTCAGCTTTTCCTTTCTTTCCCACCTGATGACACAACCGTCTCAATGCGAATATCAGCATGCCTTGCTGATATCTCTGCATGGATGAAGGACCGCCACCTTCAGCTAAATCTGTCCAAGACTGAGCTTATTGTCTTCCCAGCCAGTCCTTCTTTACCACCACAGATAAGTGTGCAGCTAGACTCAATCACACTAGTCCCTACATCTTCTACCAGGAATCTTGGTGTCATGGTAGACAACCAGCTGACCTTTAAGGATCATGTTGCCTCGGTTTCCCGGTCTTGCCGATTTGCTCTCTACAACATCAGAAGGATCAGACCCTACCTGACTGAACACACGACCCAGCTCCTGGTCCAGGCTCTGGTCATTTCACGCATTGACTACTGCAACTCCTTACTGGCTGGCCTGCCTGCATGCTCAGTTAAACCTTTGCAGATGATTCAGAACGCAGCAGCACGTCTGGTCTTCAACCAGCCCAAAAGAGCTCATGTCACTCCACTGCTAATTGCTCTTCACTGGCTTCCAGTTGCAGCACGCATCAAATTCAAAGCTCTGCTTCTGGCTTACAAAACAATAACCCAAACGGCTCCGGGCTACCTTCACTCCTTAATCCAGAGCTACACTCCCTCTCGAAACTTACGCTCTACCAGCGAAAGACGCCTAGTGCTCCCACCACAACGTGGCGCAAAATCAGTAGCTAGACTCTTCTCCTCTGTTGTTCCCCGGTGGTGGAACGATCTACCAAACTCCGTCCGATCCGCAGAGTCCGTATCCACTTTTAAGACCAAGCTAAAGACTCAGTTGTTTAAGGAGCATTTCCACATTTAGCTTAACTAAATGAGTCAGAAAGATTTGTCCAGCTTTTTGGCTCAACCAAGTACTGAAGAAGCTGTGTGCACTTATGCCCAAGATGATATTGTGTGATGAAATCATGCACTTATGCCCAAGTTGATATTATGTGATGAAATCATGCACTTATGACCTAGTTGATATTGTGTGATGAAATCGTGATCCTGTATTAAAAAAGAAAAAAAAAACAAAACAATTATATGCACTGCACTAGCACTACATGACAGCACCTGGGTCCAACTGGACTCAAAAGCGGTCTGACTATCACTTAATTATGACGTCCCATCTTGTTTGAATTCATGCTTGTGTTGTTCTTCCTCTCAAATGTAAGTCGCTTTGGATAAAAGCGTCTGCTAAATGACTGTAGAATAGAATAGAATAGTATTTGGATCTAGCTACACACCACCAGTTCATTGAATTGAATTGAATTCAAAGCCTTTATTGTCATTATGCATAGCAGTTTAACGTGATTGCTTGGCACTCTGAATACATAAAAACACATAGAGGCAAAGACACAGGACATATAATAAATTATACATTAAAATCTATATAAAAAATGATAAAAATAGCATTAAAGTGACTAGTGTTTAAGTGAGTAACATGTTCCAATAAAGTGCAAGGGGTCATGAATTGGTCATTTTTTGTCGGCTGATGGCAGATGGGTACAAACTGTCTCTGAACTGAGACATCCATGCTCTGGCAGCCCTGCAGCGTCTGCCAGAGGGCAACAGTTCAAAGTGGTGGTGAGAGGGGTCCTTAATGATGTTCAAAGCTCTGCTGAGGTAGCGTGATGTAAGAAGGTTATCCAGGGGGCGAGGTAGGGGACAGCCAATGATCTTTTCTGCTGACTTAATGACTCCCAGAAGCACCTTTTTTTCTGCAGCTGTACAGCCTGCAAACCACACTGAGATGTCAGGATGCTCTCCATCGTTGCCCTGTAGAACGCCACCTGCAGCTTCCCCTCCACGCTGGTCCTTTTGAGCAGCCGGAGAAAATAAAGCCTTTGCTGTGCTCTTTTGGTGATGGCAGAGATGATTAGTGACCAGGAGAGGTCCTCGCATATAAGGACTCCCAGGAGTTTGTAGGACTGCACTATTTCCACAACCACACCGTTGATGCAGGGAGGCAGAGGTGGTGCATCACACTTCTCCCTAAAGTCCAACATCATTTCCTGTGTTTTGGTGGTGTTGAAGGTCAAACTGTTTACCACACACCACTTTGACAGACTCACAATCTCATCCCTGTATGGTGTCTCGTCTCCTCCAGAGATGAGCCCTATGATGGTTGTGTCATCTACAAATTTAGTGATGTGATTGAATGAGTAGGCTGGAAAACATTCACAGGCGTAGAGCGAATAGAAGAGAAGACTTAACACGCAGCCTTGTGGGGAGCCGAGTGACTGAGGAGGAAATATGAGGACCAGATCAGGTCAGTCAGGGACTGTTTGATCAAGGAGCAGATAGATGAGGAGAGGCCAAGGTCCAGCAGTTTGGAGATCAGGATGTCTGGAATGACTGTATTAAAGGCCGAACTGAAGTCGACAAAGAGCACTCTCACATATCTCTCCTGGATGCTCCAGGTGACTCAGGACGGTGTGCAATGTGGTTGCTATGGCATATTCCGTAGATCTGTTGGCCCTATAAGAAAACTGATATGGGTCAAAGTGAGGTGGGAGACAGGATTTAATGTGGTTGAGGACCAGTTTCCCAAAACATTTCATAATCACAGGGGTCAGTCCAATAGGTCTGAAGTTATTTAGGTTTTCCGTGGCTGACTTTTCCTTTTTCAGAACTGGAATGATGGTAGCAGATTTTAAGAAGGTTGGTACCACGGCTAGTGCAAGAGAGTTGTTGAAAATATGTGTGAATCTGGGCAGCACATGCATGCAGAACTGTACTGTGGATCCCATCTGGTCCAGAAGCCTTCCTGGGATTAACTGATCACAGTGCCTGTCTCACATCTTGTTCACCCAGCTCTAGAGGGGGCGAGTTGGTGTTGGCAGGGGGCACATGTGTGGTAGTTGGAGACCTTTTAGCCTCAAACCTGGCAAAGAACCAGTTTAGTTCCTCAGCCAGGGAGGCATCACTGAGTGCAAAGCTGTCAGATCTGCCTTTGTAGATGGTGATCTGCTGTAGGCCCTGCCACACCCTCCTAGTGTTGTTGTCTGTTAAATTTGTTGGCCATTTTGGCTTTCTTGATGCCTTAATTGAAGTTCCACAGATGTTTGTTCTTGTGTGTTTAGGTCCGTATCTTCCAGGACTGTGAAGCGGGCCTCCTCATAGAACTGGTGTTGAAACTTAGACCACAGGTTTTCAGTCCTGGAGACTACATCTGTAGAAAGGTTAGTATTTCACCCATCCATCCATCCATCATCCATCCATCCATCATCCATCCATCCTCCATCCATCCACCATCCATCCATCATTCATCCATCCATCCATCCTCCATCCATCCATCCATCCTCCATCCCTCCATCCATCCATCCATCCATCATCCATCCATCCATCCATCCCTCCATCCATCCATCCATCCATCATCCATCCATCCATCCATCCATCCATCCATCCATCCATCCATCCCTCCATCCATCCATCCATCCATCATCCATCCATCCATCCATCCATCCATCCATCCATCCATCCATCCATCCATCCATCCATCCATCCATCATAAGAGCTGACCAAAGTGCTGTCCAGTAAGAGTAAGAGAGAGAAAAGAACCTAAAAACGAGTATTAAAATAGGTTACCACATGAAGCTGTAGAACATGTAAAATAACACAAGTACATGGAAAGAGTAAAAATTAAGACTTCAATTTGACTCAAATAAGACTTAATTTTAGTTTTAAAAGCAGCAAGAGAAGGATCTGACCTGCAGCTCATTCTACATTTTAGGAGCTAAAACTGAGTCTTTTCTGGACTCATAAAATGTCTCCGGGACAACAAAAAGCATCTGGTCAGCTGATCTAAGAGCATGGGATGGCATGTAAAGACAAATAAAAAGGGGAAAGACCATTAAGACTTTTCAAAACAAAATAATCTTAAAGTGGATTCATAAATGAACAGCAAGCCGGTGAAGGGATGCTAAAACAGAGTTATGTGCTCTTGTTTGCTTGTACTAAATAAAAATCATGCAGCAGTGTTTTGTCCCAGCTGTGGCCGGTAGAGGGAAGCCTGGTTAATTCTAATAAAAATAAAACAGAGTTACAGTAAAACCAGGTGTGAGGCGATAAAGTCATAGATAACCGTCTCTAGGAGGCGCCTAAACAGGAGGGGCTTGATTTCTGGCTAGCGTCCATTTTCAAACCTTAACTACTGATGCTGGATGTTTCATGCAGAACCAGAGGAGAAAGGTCATAGGAAGGGGAAAGGAAAGAAGCTGTAGACAGTAGATTTAAAAGCATGGCAATTTGAACAATTAGTACAACCAAAACAACACGAACATCAGGTATTTTCCATCGATCCAGACCACACACTTTGGTCTACAATAAGCTAGGCTGACCACCACTTCCTGTTACGTCATTTTAATGTAACATCACCTGAATACAAATTCTATATTCTGTCTGACTGTATCTTTTAAGGGTGATGTTGGTAAGGAGATGTACATAATTAAAGACGGCCGGCTGGCGGTGGTGGGGGACGATGGAGTCACCCAGTTCGCTGTTCTGACAGCAGGAAGTTGCTTCGGAGAGATCAGCATCCTGAACATCAGCGGCAGCAAGATGGGGAACAGACGCACGGCTAATATCCGGAGTCTGGGATACTCTGACCTGTTCTGCCTTTCCAAAGTAGACCTGATGGAGGCGCTTCAAGAGTTTCCACATGCCAGGGCCCAGCTGGAGCAGAGGGGGCGGGACATCCTACGGAAAGAGGGGCTTCTGGAGGAAATTAATGTGTCTGCAGGAGAAGAGCTGGAGGAGAAGGTGGAGAGGCTGGAAACTAGTTTGGATCGGTTGCAGGTCAGTGTTGCTCTTCTCTGTAGTCCTGATCATACTGTGAAACATTTATACTTTACCCCTGGAATAATGATAAAAACTATCATTACTGTTTCTGTCAGACATGTTTGGCCCGTCTGCAGAGTGAGTTCAACTCCTCCCAGCTTCGGCTCAAACAGCGAATCACAGCCCTCGAACACAACACCACCACTGCAGCCATCGGCAGCGGCTTCCTGTCAGACGCTGATGGCACCGAGAGCGTCTCCGGGGGTGACGGAGCACGAAGTGAAATCAACATCCGGCTCTGAAGAACTATTTTATTCTTGTTTTATTAAGTCAGACCTTCCACCTTGTCTCATGCACACAGAGATTCCCCCTGATTCTTTGAATCTTTTAATTATATTATAAACTGTAGATGGTTGGAAGTCTTCACAATTGTATGTTGAGAAACATTTTTTATAAAATTGTTCCACAACTTTGGAGCCAGTTTGTCTCAGATTGGTGAAGCTCTGTCCATCTTTCCATCTGAGAGACTCTGCCTCTCTGAAATGCTCCTTTTATACCAGTCATGTTACTGACCTGTTGCCAGGTAACCTGATTAGTTGTTAATGCTCCTCCAGGTGTTTCTGGTTTGTACCAGGTACTTTTCCAGCCTTTTGTTGCTCCTGTTCCAACTTTTTCCATCAGATTCACTATCAGCTCATGTTTTCATCACATGGTGAAACGTCTCCGTTTCATCCTCTGACATGTTTTTATCTTCTACTGAGAATAAAATATGATGTGATGGACCGAGCTGTGAAGGACAGTGAGGCACAGTTTTAAAGTTCAGCTTGTGGCAAAAATAATTCAAACAAATCGAGCAAACGAATTAAACAAACCTAAGAAATGAGACACAAGGGTAAACTGTGGCTGATCAGCCCAAACAACAGACACAAAGGGGCAACACATGAAAACCTAACTATGTGTGGCTGTAAATGCAGCCATCACATATGGGTTTATAAGATTTGCAAATGAACCCCAATTTCCACTGGGTGCGTGTGCACTGCGTTACTAACTCGTGGTTTTGTTCCGACCTTCCGGCACATCGATCCACACCGGGAGCATTTCAGCTGTGAAGCGCATGCGAGTGCAGTCCCCCAACTTTTTTGGTACCAGGGTTGTAATTGATTTCATGGAAGCGTAGATAATACGTGTTATATAAGGTAATAAGTTTATTGTAAAAACGTGAACCATATCACGTTATAACGTGATGTTTTGTGGTGAAAACTTAACCATGTTTGTTGTTGTATGGGGAAAACCGTGCATGCTTTGACCAGTGAAATGTCTAATTTACAGAATGGGTTAAGTTGTACTTCGTTGGAGAGATCTGCTGAAGCTTGGAGGACACGGCGGACACGGAATGACTTCCATAAAATGTATTTTGCTCCAACATTTCTAGGTTGCAACATCTGCATACAGGAGCTGCTTTGATGTTCTTACAATAAAACTGATCATGTTATAACGTCTTACATTTTTACAGTAAACTATCACATTATAACATCACATGGTCCCTTTTTTATTTGGGTGACAGAGAGCTTCTGTAGATTTTGCCACGATCTTTTAATGTCTTTTAATGTCTTTTAATGTCTTTTAATGTTTATTTTCTCAGAAGTTATATGTGAAAAGACCAAACACAGTCCATCTTATGCTGTGAATTTCATCCTAATCCAAAAGGTGGTGCTGAAGTGACTCTCCTCATGAGGAGAAGATCATGAATCCCTCAGAAGAATAGTTCGACCTTTAGAAATGTCAGCTCCTGAAGTTTCACACAGCTCCTTTAAGAATGTTTTCTTCCGCATGTTTAGCTTTAATAGAAAATCTGTCTCTTCTTGTGTTCATGGCATCCTTCCTGTAATGTGGTAACTCTATAACTACAGGCTTAAGTGACTCAGGGTCAAAGTCCAACCACACATAACTACAAGAAATCAGGAAGCGACTTCAGGAAACACGTTTCTGTTTGAAAAGGTAAAAACTTTCATTTTAGTCTTCTCTCATTTCCTCTGCTTTCGATTTAAAAAGAATCTGTCATGGTTGATCTCTCCTTTCTGGATGCTTCTCTTTTTATTCATCAGACATTATTTCCTTACACAGAAACGTTTATCTTCTCATCTTCTTTACTTGTGGGTTCAATGGAGTCGTGCATTAGACCAGAGGTGGCAAACATACAGTCCAGGGTCCAAAACTGGCCCACCAGAGGATTTATTCTGACCCGCTGGATGAATTTTAAATGTGGAAATGACACAAGATATTTACTACAGTTAAGACTCTAATTCTTAATTTATCTACATTATGTTTAATTTTTGTGTTTGAGGCTTTCAAAAATAACGTGTTAGCGGCGGTCACTCATTTTTTTATTGTGTTAATATTTTTAATACAATGTGTGGCATGACACGTCCCATCCATCCTTCTTTTCTTTGTTAGGACGTTTTATCAACAGCTTTTTATGAACAGTTGTTTACTTTGGGCGAAGCTGCTGTAGGACTTTTATTGTTTTGAGACTCACACTTGGGTGATAAAAATAAAAATATGTTTTTATTCAGATCATCGGTTTCATCTGTTTCTTTATCAATGTTGACTGTTTAACTTCCGTCGTCACATCTGCTGGTTTTATGGCAGATTTTATCACCATGGAGACGGCTGGTGAGAAGATGCTAGATGAATTCTGAATTATGATCTAGAACATGGTAGAGAGGATTTAGAACAACATACAGAAGTACATTACATGCTGCATTTACTGACCATTGGACATCTGACGTTTACCCAAACGGGTTAAATGTCAGTTAACGGTAAATATTTGTAGCATGGGCTCGTTCTGCTGATACGATGCAGTAAAAACAGACAAATTTCAGTTGTGAATGGTGATTCTTGATTAATTAATTTATAAGCTGTGATTAATGTGATTAAAAATTCTGATCATTTGACTGCCCTAGTTCAAATATAAAATATTTTAAAGGCAGGAGAACTTTGTCTTTTCCATCTTTCTGAGTGATCAGATGACTTCAGTGTGTATGATGAGGTGAGTCGGTTCAGGTGCAGGAAGTACATGTGGAAAGTACACGTATGTACACGTATGCAAAAAACTAGTTTTATATCATTTTATACATTCATACACAAACATAATAATCATATGCCCACATTATAAATGTCAAACTAAATAAATAAAAAAATAAAATAGAATAGAATATGTATGAAAATCAAATAACTGAATTAAATGTGTAACTGAGGCATTATATTGTTGAAATTTTTTAGGATTAATTATAATATTATTTTAAAGGTATATTTCATTAAATGTAAACGTGCTGATAACGTACTTGTTTGCACTTAAAGGGAAACGTTTGGATTTGTAGATTAAGATTTCTTTTTCTGGTCCGGCTCACAGGACACCAGATTGTGCTGTATGTGGCCCCCGGACTTAGATAAATTTGACACTTCTGTATTAGATTTAAAAAAAGGAGATTTTCTTCATTCTGTGGTCTTTTCTTCATGTAAATAATCATTTTGTGCTGCTTTTAAAATTCCTGTGTTTCAGAGATGGAAATCAGCTGTTTGACACTCGGCATGATGCTGGTGGCTCATGTGACGTCAGTGTGTGCCGAACAGGTGAGTTTTATCTGTGTGGAGGCGTGTTCTGATTTACTTATTTATTTATACTTTATTTACAAAGACAATCCCTTTGAGACATGGAGTATGCTATTCAAGAGAGACCTGTTTCCAATAAGCATAAAATTCATCGTAAGACACGTTGGACGTCCTCTCTTTTCGGGTCTTTCGGCCCTTCAACTCCTCATGATTACTCCCTATGTCGTACCTTAGTGTTTAATTAAGTTTTTTATTCTATATGGACATGCATCCTTTTCCTTCGCTTGCTCCATCCCGAGTGTTGTATGTTTGGGTCTGTGTTCTGCTAGGGCTTAGGATCACACCAGTGAGCTCTTTTGTTGGTCTGATAGATGGAACCAGGCTTTCGAAACCTTCCTCAGAGGTTTTCTCCATATTGACATGACAGCATCACACAGTTGCTGCAGGTTTGTCGGCTGCATCCATGATGAGAATCTCCCGTTCCACCACATCCCAAAGCTGCTCTACTGGACTGAGATCTGGTGGCTGTGGAGGCCGTTGGAGTCCAGTGAACTCATCGTCATGTTCTAGAAAGCAGGTGGAGATGATCTGAGCTTTGTGACATGGTGCATTATCCTGCTGGAAGTAGCATCAGAAGATGCTCCACTGTGGTCATAAAGGGATGGACATGGTCAGCAACAATACTCAGGTAGGCTGTGCTGGTTAAACCAGGACACGTTGGTACTAAGGGGCCCAAAGTGGACCAAGAAAATCTCCCCCCACCATTACACCAGCAGCAGCCTGAAGCGTTGATCCAAGACAGGATGGATCCAAGTTTTCATGATGTTTCCAGCAGATTCTGAGTCTAGCATCTGAATGTGGAGCTGAAATGGAGACTCATCAGACCAGCAACGTTTCTCCATCTTCTATTGTCCAGTGTTGGTGAGTGTGTGTGAATTGTAGCCTCAGTTTCCTGTTCTTAGCTGGCAGGAGGAACCCGGTGTGTCTTCTGCTGCTGTAGCCCATCTGCTTCAAGGCTGGACGTGTTGTGTTCAGAGATGATGTTCTGCAGATCTTGGTTGGAACCAGTGCTTACTGGACTTCCTGTTGTCTTTCTATCATCTCCAACCAGTCTGTCCATTCTCCACTGACCTCTGACATCAACCAGACATCCTGGTCCAGACAACTGCTGCTCTGGATATTTTCTCTTCTTCAGACCATTCTCTGTAAACCCTGGAGATGGTTGGGAGTGAACATCTCAGTAAATACTCAGACCAACAACCATGCCACGTTCAAAGTCACGTAAATCCTTTTTCTTCCTGATTCTGATGCTCAGTTTGAACTTCAACGAGTCGTCTTCACCACGTCTACATGACCACATGTGTTTATTAGCTCTCATGTAGTTGGCTGATTAGATATTTGTGTTAACAGGTGGACCAGATAAAGTATACGGTGAGTAAACAACACACAAGCTTTAAATAAAAACTAAATTAAGTTCAAGTTCCTCAGTGGAATCGAATTTCAGATCCAGTTGCAGCATGTTCTATGTTCCAGGATGTGTAAACACAGAGCAAACACTGAAAGGAACAAGGAATCTGGACCAAGGATGGATTGAACTGTAAAGAACTGTCAGTGAATGCACCACTATTATTTCTGACATATAAAACACAGTGTCTGTATCTGAACTGCAGCTCGGTATCATAGAGAGCATCCTGCTGTCGATCCACCATCGCCCTTGGCTGTTGGGCGTCTACGTCTTCGCTGTTGGACTTCCAGTCATCCTCTTCATAAGCTTCATGTGGCCTGACAAGGTACACTTTGTTTACTAGAGACAGGAGCGGGACAGCTGTTAATGAAAAATAAGAACTGTGTATAACTCCTTTTTGCTTGCATGCAGAGGTTTGGGCCTCCTGATCAACCGTATTATTATAAGAAGTCTGATGATGCTCAGCCAGATGATCCAGAGAGGAAATCAGCAGACGTCAGAGGTATGGTCTTATTTGTAAAATTACATTCATCCCGATTAACATCTGACTCCAAGTTTTAACTGAGCACTTTGCAACAGCAGGTCTTTGATAACTCCTTCAGAAGTTAAAGTTTTATAGAAGGAAATGAAATTTACAACTTATATTTGTTTCCAATATGTGTAGAAGTCCCGAATCCATTTGGATATAGGTAATAATTACAGTGGATATGCAGTTATTGTTGTTAAAATACCAGGGTTTTAATGTTAAAAAATGAGACCACAATGAGTTATTACATTTTTTTCCCCACTTTTAATATGATGTGATTAATATCTAACCCAGAGACGTTTACAAGCTACTTTTAGTTGTGATGAGTAACCTGCTCAGATCAGATCACTGTAACGTAAAATCCATTTAATTTTAAATCACTAACCCTTCATCAAACAGCATTTCCTACCAGCACTGATCATTAGATTAAACTGATAAATACTCCGTCCTTCTCCACTGGATTATTTCTTAGCTTGACTGAATTCAGAAAACCTGCAGATGAACATGGAAATTTACCCAGATTAGTAAATGTGCACCTACCATAAGTAAACCAGGTTTTTCCTCAGTGTGAACCAAAATCCATCTGGACCCACAGACAAGTTTCAAAACTAACAATGCAGTGCATAGCATTTTGCTTTCCCAGGTGCAACAGATATTTCTAACCTTAATAAAGCAGTGACAGCTGGAACCTGTTTTTCTACTAAACAGAACCAGTAAAACCAGTTGCTTCCAGTGGGTCTGATGGTTTATTGGTCCCAGCTGAACATTATCTGGGGTGGGTCATGGTAAACCAGCAGTTTATGGAAACTGGGTTCATGAAATGAGTTATTCTTCTTCTGAACACATCCAGTGAATCTGATGGCGTTAACAGTATTTTAGTACAAAGTTAACAACAAGCTAATGTTTTTGCTGCTGTGGCGCTAAGCTTGTTGCTAACATGGATCCAGCATCCAGTATATACTCTTTTATGTGTCCCTGTATGAAGTTTTTATACCCAAAAGCTCCAGCTGTGCTGCAACATTTCTGTGCAGATTATAGGCTTGAATGTTTTTCTTTGTTAGGAAAGCTACTGTCTTATTAACCCTACCCTATTATCCAGACATCTGGAGAAAACTACGGGAGATAAATGACACATGTAGAACACAATTAATACTAAGGTCTCTGACTGTGGTCTCATTTTTTATCATCAATAAAAACCTCATTTTAACACTTTTCATACCAACTGTGTGCATCTATGATGAATAAACCTGCTGCTGCCCATTTAAACTGAGTGACAACACTTGATGGTAATTTTCTGTTTGTGTGTGCAGGAACTTGCATCTGTGAAGAGGAAGCTCCATCAGTTCATAAGAGGATGCTGAACAAACACTGAGAATACGCTCTCTCTATGTATGTATGTATATATATATATATATATATATATACATATATTAGTGCTGGGCGACGCTTTTAAATCAAGATTAATCGCATGAAATGTTGCACTTAATTGTGATTAATTGCATTGTTACACACAAAATGTCCTTTTGCTTTAAAAGAAGGCCTGCTGTTATATGAAGAAAATGCAGTAAATTTTGGTGTACAAACACCACATCGGGGTGTTCAACTAACTAATGTTTTAAATATAAATATCATAACAAATTAAGGTTGTTTTTTTTTTTTTTTTTTAGCAAATTTATTTATTTTTTTTATGGAATCATTGCATTGAATTTCCACAACATAATGACACTAAAAGTACCAGTCATGTTTTTTTCATATATGTTGTTTTATTTATTTATTTTCTTTTGTCATTTGTTGGAAACTATGGGCTTTTCTTGTATGTATTCTATTTAGTTAAAGGGCCAAATAAAGACTTCAGATAATAAATAGAATTTATAATTTCTTGGGTCAGCCGTTAAGTGATTAAAAGAAGACAAACACCCACTCATCATGATTGACAGCCACGACGCCGGCCTTTGTTTTTACAGCTTAAAATGGTTCATATCAAAGGGAAAACAGAATTTAAATGAGTGGGGAAATATCAAAAGGACATCCTGCTTCATAAAGCACATCCTTACTGAATTAATAGCCATTATTGAAACGGCTTTAAGTGACGACGTTTGATGTACTTGGCAGTGTTTTCTGCTGCCCTCATGAAGATACTAAATGAGGGATCTTCTTATAGTTTATGCACCTGACTCATTTATTACCAGTGAAACAGCTCTGGAGGTTTGATGTAAAAACTCTCAGTTCTGTAGAACAGAACAGAATCAGGAAATGGTGGCTGGACATAGAAATTAAGCATCTTCTGCTGCAAATAATAGAAGATTAAATTTATTTGTCTTGGGCTTCCACTCCACAGCCACAGAATGATGTAAATAACAATAAAACCTACACATACAACATAATAAATAAAATAGTGCAACAAGTTCAATAGCTTATAATATACAGGAAAGATGTTGTATGTAAAGTTATAAAACCAGCAGTAACAACAGTGTAAAATGTAAAATTGATTTAAAAAGAGATAAATAGATAAACATCAGTCACTGACAGCAGGATCATTGGTGCTCTGGATTTATGTGTTTGTGTTTAAAAGTTGAAGTGATGCAGAGACACTTTTGAATCTGTTAAACCTGCATCTAGAGTCTCTTCTTGAGGGCAGCAGCTCATTGTCTCCATGCAGGACATGGTTCGGGCCGTTCATGGTCCTCATGGACGCTTATTCATCAACCCCAATGATTTTCCATGTGCCGTTAGATAAACCCAGCAGTTCTTTTTCAGCTGTACATCGAGGTTACCGATCTGAGCTGTGATGCTGTATCTTATGAGGTTCCCCACAACAGCTTGATAAAATAGGAATATGGCTTTTTGTGCAGCTGCTTTTGCAGTCTGCTGCAGAGGTAATCAACATGGTTGCACCAGGTTAGAGTTATTTAATAAAACACCTGACAGGAACTAACCTGTTTGAAGCTGTGATTGTGGATAAGCACAGACCCACGTCCTGAGTGTCGAGCACCATCTCCTCATTTTATTTCTGTTCAGAATCACACCAGTTGATAAACTTCTGAATTTCCTAAAAAACAGACCAAAACAGATCTTGGTTCTTTTCCAGTAAAAATTAAACAGCTGTATTATCGGAGAACTGAATGATTCAGTGGATAAAAGCCTCTGCAGTCATCAGTGTACAGGTGAACAGGACAGGTGAGCTAACACAGCCTTGTGCTGAGAGTCCTGCATACAGAGAGAGTCCCGTTCAGAGTCCAGTACAGCCCTTCTGTGGAATGGACCCAGCAGTCTGCAAAGGTAACATATCTCAGCCACTACCAGTCATGCAGGTGGCTGTTAGAAAAATCCAGAGGGTCCTTTTCATTACGAATATTCTGTCACGATATCTAAAAACGGCCACGAATAAATAAACCGAGTGTTTGGGGACTTTATGTGTTGATCTAATCACTGACCTCACTGAAAAGAACTATGTATGTTGATCAGCTTAAATCAATATCTCAGTCATTCTAAGACTATTCATGTATAGCAAACATCAGCATGAGCTGCAGCCTTTATTCAGCTACATTAGCTGTCACGGTTACTATACTATCAAAGTTAAACTGAAATGTAGTTTATGTATATAGTAGTTCCACTTATAAGAAAAATGATATTTTGTTGGTATTAAAAGGTCCTGGAGCTGGACTTTATAAGGAGGAGGTCAGCATTCCTTATGTCAGTTTCTACATGAAGTCTGCAAACATAAAGGCAGGTGTTAAAAAATGAAAAGAAAGCTCATTCACACCCACAAATCTCTTCCCTAAAAGACCAAGTTTTCCTCTGAAAAGAATAACAGCAATCTGTTTTAATCTTTTGAGGGACTTTGTCTCCTGCTGTCCTCCTCCTATAAAGGATGACCTTCGGTGGTATTTAGCTGCTCGCAACATTTATTTGAAATGACACAACGCTGCTAATCAGCACAATTACTGCTTGAGTCTTTTAATGACACTCACAAAGAGAGGATGGATAAGAGGCTAGACTTGGACATTTTAGAGAGTGGTTTGAGGACAGAGAGGCGAGAGAGGAAAATGCTGGCAGCTCTGGTTCTACCCTCTGAGCATTAAGCTCTCTGATCAAATTAATGTTATTATTTACCTTATATTTAATAAATTCAAAAAATAAAGCTTCCAGTCACTGTTTCGTGTTGTTGCTGAGATGAGCAGATGTTTCCTGGAAGTAAAGCTGGTTTTGGTAAGTATGCATCTGTTCTGAACACTCCCTGAATATTTGTTATGTTTTATGACTGTAGAGAATCAGGCATTTATTCAGATGCTCTTCGCTGCAGCTTTATGGCAGCCCAGATGTGGAGGAGGAGGATGCACCATCCTTCCGAGCAAAAATCAAAGACGCAAAACTATTATGAAAAATACAAGTCTGCTTCTTGCTTGATGTCTTGCCTTGAGGTGTTTTGACATCCAAACAAGAAGAAGATGAGGGGCTCTATCATGGCACTGATCATAAGGCTGCTCGTCATCTCAGCTTTCACCCATGTAAGTACAGACTTGACAAACTACTGCTATGAATTAACCAGGAAGGATGATAGTCTTACACCATTTTTAAACTCTGAGTTAATTTTCAATAATGTCATTTTGTGTCTTCACCCCACAGAAATGTATTTTCATTCAACTTAAGACAACTAAGACTGAAGTCTTAGCTGTGGTTATGTATGACTATCATGGTCAACGGGCACTATGACATTGTGCAGTTACAGCTAGATTTTCTGACTGCTGCTGTTTGCAGTTTACACCAGGATGTAAACAAGATGGTAAACATGTGGTATTGTAGAAGGTAGGAGGCCCTTAAAATGAGCACAGTGTCTTGTCTTTCAAACTTTGTCATTTCAGCCGTTGGAAACTTCACCTTGTTTCTCTGAATCCTTTGATAGTTTGTTGGTCCAAGTTAATGAAGAGAATGACCTGTAAATTCTTTAAATAGCGTACGATGACTATTTCATGAAAGAAGTGAACACTTTTTTATGTGAGAAGCTGTTGTTTGGATTCAGAACCTAATTTCTTCAAGGCACTTTTATATTTTCAGATCCAAAATCCACATTCATGTTTTGGTTTTATCCTTTTTACCTGATGTTATGATAAATTGTTATCAGTCTGTTCATCTTGGCAGAAAATGACCTTGTTTCCCAAAATGTAAAGTGTAGGAGCAAAAAAATGAAATTGGGCTCATAGCAGTGTGGATTATCCACAAGACACAAAGTGGTAAATGAGTTTTTAATATTCTATTCATTCAGCCTTACATGCACAGAAATGACTGTTGTCCACATTTTATTGTATTTTTAAACTGATGTTTCAGCGATTAGACGTGTATTAGGTGTTCTCCTAACAGCATGCTTGTCTTTTGGCATATTTTACTAAAGGGTGAGTTAAGATAAATAAAGACTTTTCTAAAATAAAACAGTATTGTGTATGTGTGCTTGTGTGTAGGCGTCAGACAGTTGCAGTGAAGAGGTAGCTCGTCTGCGGGAACAGGAGAAGCTACTGAAGAGCCAACTTCAGAAACAAGAGCTCCTCCTACGCAGATTACAGCTGAATCAACATGCCGACATGAACAAACCCCGAACTAACGAGATCCAGGACACACAGCACGCAGGTCAGGGCCACGGCCTCAGGACTGGAGGACACATCTGAAAACTACACTAAAAATATCCTGTTTTAAGTCTCATGCTGTTTAAACAGGAACCAGATACAGACTGTGTGCATATCTATGAATTTTTATGTGTCAGACTGCTCCCAGATCTTCAGTTCAGGCTCCAAATCCAGTGGTCTGTACAGAATCCAACCCCATGGCAGCCCCTCTCCGGTCAAAGTCTACTGTGATACGACTGAAGGAGGTGGTTGGACTGTAATACAGAGACGGATCAATGGAGCAGAGACGTTTAACAGGTGTGTCTGGAACACCTGATAACTAGTTGTGCAAAATACTTCAATCATTAGAAATGTCTTCTACATTAATGTTTATCTATCCATCAGGTCCTGGGCAGAGTATAAGGACGGTTTTGGAGACATGAATGCAGAATTTTGGCTGGGAAATAACAACCTTCATCGTATCACAGCACAAGGTCAACTTAGACATATTTTTAAGCCACCTCCAGTTAAAGTCAGATTTTTAACCATATTAACATAACTGTACACTGTTTTTATGTGTCACAAGGAATAAGGCAAGGCAAGTTTATTTGTATAGCACATTTCATGTACAAGACAATTCAAAGTACATAAAACATTAAAAGCATTACAGCGGGGTGCAGGAAGCAATAACAAGTGCATTAAAAACTAACTTTAAAAGAAATAAACAAAATTAAACAAAAACAAATCAAAAATAAAGTAGATAAAATGCAAGAAATAAAGTTCCAATGTGGGGAATTAACAGCTTTTTAACACTGATATAAAACTGCTGAGTCAGCAGACCTGCAGTTTTCTGGGAGTTTCTTCCACATGTGAGGAGCATAAAAGCTGAACGCTGCCTCTCCACGTTTAGTTCTGACTCTGGGAACAGAAAGTAGACCTGACCCTGATGGCCTGAGGGACCTGGTTGCTTCATAATGAACCAGAAGATCCTGAATGGATTCTGGTCCTAAACCATTCAGGTCTTTGTAAACTAACAGCAGGAAGCCAGTGTAAAGATCTGAGGACTGGAGGTCTAGGATCTACTTTCCTGGTCTTAGTGAGGACTGGAGGTCTAGGATCTATTTTCCTGGTCTTAGTGAGGACTGGAGGTCTAGGATCTACTTTCCTGGTCATAGTGAGGACTGGAGGTCTAGGATCTACTTTCCTGGTCTTAGTGAGGACTGGAGGTCTAGGATCTACTTTCCTGGTCTTAGTGAGGACTGGAGTTCTAGGATCTACTTTCCTGGTCTTAGTGAGGACTGGAGGTCTAGAATCTACTTTCCTGGTCTTAGTGAGGACTGGAGGACTAGGATCTACTTTCCTGGTCTTAGTGAGGACTGGAGTTCTAGGATCTACTTTCCTGGTCTTAGTGAGGACTGGAGGTCTAGAATCTACTTTCCTGGTCTTAGTGAGGACTGGAGTTCTAGGATCTACTTTCCTGGTCTTAATGAGGACTGGAGTTCTAGGATCTACTTTCCTGGTCTTAGTGAGAACTGGAGTTCTAGGATCTACTTTCCTGGTCTAAGTGAGAACTGGAGTTCTAGGATCTACTTTCCTGGTCTTAGTGAGGACTGGAGGTCTAGAATCTACTTTCCTGGTCTTAGTGAGGACTGGAGTTCTAGGATCTATGTTCCTGGTCTTAGTGAGGACTGGAGTTCTAGGATCTACTTTCCTGGTCTTAGTAAGAACTGGAGTTCTAGGATCTACTTTCCTGGTCTTAGTGAGGACTGGAGCAGCAGCATTCTGGACTAACTGCAGATGTCTGATGGACTTTTTAAGGAGACCTGTGAGGACAGCATTACAGTAGTCCAGTCTACTAAAGATAAATGCATGGAGCAGTTTTTCTAAATCCTGCTGAGTCATCAGTCCTTTAATCCTCCAGATGTTCTTTAAGTGATAACAGGCCGATTTCACAACTGTCTTAATATAACTGCTAAAATCCAGGTCTGAGTCTAGGACTACTTCCAGGTCTGAGTCCAGGACTACTCCCAAGTTTCTGGCTTGGTAGGTAGTTTTGAACTTTGCTGTTTGAAGCTGAGAACTGAATTTTAATCTTTCTTCCTTTGGCTCCAAAAACTATTATTTCACTTTAGTCTTCATTTAACTGAAGGAAGTTCTGGCCTATCCGGTCTTCAATCTGATCCATGCAGTTGATCAGAGTCTGGATCGGACTGTAGTCTCCTGGTGAGATGGTTATGTAGATGTGTGTGTCATCAGCATAACTGTGGTAACATATTTAGTTGTTTTTCATCATTTGAGAAGTGGCGCTGGATGTTGAACAGCAGTGGCCCCAGGATGGAAACTTGAGGAACCCCACAGGTTATTTTGGTCCGCTCAGATTTATAGTTACCTATAGACCCAAATGGTCCCTGTGTTTTAAACAGGACTCAAACCAATTAACTGCAGTGCCAGAAAGTCCAACCCAGTTTTCCAGCATAACATGAGCTAAAATCAGTGATGAATGCCATGCTATGAAATGAATTCTGGGAGAAAAGATGCCGCAAAATATGCACCACCAGTAGCCTTGGGTACAGGCCAAATGGAGTGCGGTTTTGTAGGGTGGATTTGGAGGCACCTTCCTCATAAGACAGTGCATAGCGCAACTTTGATGTATGTAGCAGACGAACCTGCACTTCGAAGTGCATAGACCGTGAATTAGGACTCAGCTACTACTTTAAGAAAAACTGGTGTACAGATGTGTATTAGTGTGCTGCTGATGCTGGTGATAGATTGTTCATTTTCTGTTTCAGGAAATTATTCCCTGAGAATCCACTTGGAAGACTTTGATGGTAATCATCGCTACGCAGAGTACAAGAACGTCAACGTGGCAGATGAGAAGGTAGTAATACGGAGTCAACACAAAAATAAATAAGAAGTTTAGATGGGTTTTTAGGTGGGTTTTTAAGGGTAATAATTGGATTTTTATGGTAAATAATCTTAAATCTCAGTTTCTTATGATTTATATCTACTCTCCCATCAAATGTTGATACTAAATATGTTTCCAGCTCTTCTTTTCTACATGTTTAAAGGAGCTGCTACACATGAAAACATAGCTTGAATATCACTGTAACAAACATGCATCTTAATATTTTTTCCTTAGTGAATAAGCCTAGAGTCATTTGAAATGGAGAGTATATTAAAAACAAAAAATAAATATCAAAAAACAACTCATCTAAATTTCCAGAATGTGGGTTATGTTGAAACTGAGTATGTAAACCCTGATTTGAGGGAAACTCAGGGTTTTTCGTTTCAGGGAGCGAGGTAATGTTTACCCCTAGTCTGTTACCATGGTAACTGACTCTGAAGTGAAACTCCTTGCTGGCAGCTTCACTAATAATAATAATAATAATCCTTTATTAGTCCCATGGTGGATAAATTCTTTCTCTGCATTTAACCCATCCTCGATGCCAGGAGCAGCTGGCTGCTTGATTCCGATGCCCAGGGAGCAGCTGGGGGTTAAGTGCCTTGCTCATGGACCCACAGTGGTTTTTACCTTAGTTGCCAACCCAGGGACTTGAACCTAGGTTCTCCAGACTGAAGCCCACCTTTGTACCACTCCCCTCGAATATTGAAACCAGCCAGCCAGGAGCCAGCCACTATAAAGAAACTGTGAGTTTCTACCTGTCTCCTCCCACCTGAAGCAGCTGTCAGACATGGGTTGTCTGTACCAGCATGATTCCAGAGATTTAGGGTGTATTCACACCATGTCATATTTTGTTGTCCATGTAAAGTGTCTTCACTGGTAAGGGATATTTTATTTTTGTCCTGATTTCAGTGTTGAGCTTTAGAAGCTGCTGGAATAAAAGGCCTTTCTGAAACTGAGCTGCTTTCCTTATACTTCTGTTTCTGCAGGATCACTATCGACTTACCTTCGGAGCCTATGTGGGCACAGCTGGAGATGCGATGTCTGGAGGCAACCAGGTTGGTGTGTCAGAGTGGGCCACCCACCACGCCATGAAGTTTAGCACCTATGACCAAGATAACGACAACTACAAAGGAAACTGTGCCCAGGAAGACAAAGGAGGCTGGTGGTTCAACAAGTACGACTTTCACCATAAGAAAACCTGTTAGTCAAAAATATGCACACAGATGTATATTACATTTAAAAAAGCCCTGTCGACTCTCTCCAGGTGTCATTCAGCCCATCTTAACGGCCGGTACTACCCCAACGGGCACTACAGCGCTTCGACAGATGACGGTGTGGTTTGGTACTCCTGGAGAGGGTGGTGGTACTCGCTGAAGACCACAGTCATGAAGCTGAGACCCATCGGCTTTAAGATCGATCCCAATGCGATTTCTCAAAGTCCATCTTTCTAAACCACATCCTCTTTGCTTTGGGCTGAGCATAACTTGGCAATTTGAGACTTAATAACATGATATTGAAACTGACAAACACTTTAATCCACTTAAACTCCATGTTGGCTTATTATCGGTGTGCATTAGTCAACCCCAGTGACAGACCCCTAATAAACACTCTTCATATGTGTTCAGTCTGCTTTAGGTGGGGGTACAGAGCAAATATAGATTGAATGAACCAAATATTTAACCAGTCGACTTTGAAAGATGTTATTAATTAAAGTGTAAACATTCCCAAATGGTGAGAATAAAAAAAAACTTTAGCTTAAAAGAGCAGGAATTAGAGATAAACGTGGGTTTGTGAAGATTATTTGCTTTTTTTAGACTTGCATGTTGCAGGAGGAATTTGTGTGCACACACAGCTGTGTTTGCAGGAGAAAAGGGAAATCTGATGTCAGTGTGTGTGCCAGACACAGGCAGAAACCCTGGGCTGAAGGCGGTGAAAGAAGCCATTATCAGTTCACTGTAACTGAGCCAAACGGGAATTTTACACGAATAAATAATTAAAGAAGCATGTTCCAAAATAACTACACGGGCAAGCAGTTAACTGAGATTTGTCATGGGAATTTGTCATAATTTTATTAAGATTACCACAAATAAATGACCAACAGACAAAATACAATTCAGTGTCATTTTACATTCATTTAAAAATTATATTACTTTATCTACATCAGTAGAAATTTACAATCTCAGAGGGAAATTCCATTTTTTTTTTTTTTTTACAAAAATAGAATTATATTATACCAAACAGACTTATTTCTTAAAATGCTATAAGTTTTATAAACAGTAATCAAGCATTCATTTGTACGCTTTAGTTTCACTGTGAACATACAGACGGCTCCATATCACTGCTGTTTGGCTTATAATCACGATTTAAACAAATAAAATGAGCAAGTATTTTGTGTCTTCTGAGTTATTCAGTGATGTGATTTAACTGCTATAACTTATTTCTGGTATTTGATATATCTTTTTTTATTTAAGTTTTTTATTTTTTATTTTTATATGTGTCAAACATATAACAGACATCAAACTTCAATACAAACCAAACTCAACACAAACATAATATATAACACAACTCTTCCTCTCCTCTCTTTGTAGGCATCTATTTCCTTTTTATAATTCAGAAAATGACCCCAGATGCTGTCAAACTTACTTTTTTTTATCATTCCGTGTCGCCATCATGAACAAGAGCTATGGTCTCATCAGCTGAACCAAATCAGTGAATTCTGGTGAAATCTGACTCTTCCAGTGGTGAAGAATGACTCCAGCTGCTGGGATGAAGCCTGTCGGTGCCAAGTCAAATCCTGCTTTTGGTATTCCTGGTGGTGACTCTGATCTGTCTCCTAGTAGGCAGAGTCGGGGGATTCTGGTAGAGGTTTACCAAGCCATTCCCTCAGTGTTCCATTAACCTCTTTCCAGAAAGGAAAAACAAGAGTACTCCAACATTAAGAAGGTCCCTTCCTTTGCGTTACACTTCCAACATAACATGTACCGTGTCTGTCTGATTCTACAGACCCTTAGTGGTGTATAATAGTACCTGTGTATAGATTTTTAATGTGTGGACTCTGCATTTATTATGTTTGATCATGCATCCCCCTTGATGCCATATTAATCCTAATTTTTCCTGTTTTCTACACTGGGCATCTACAATCATAAAACACTGAGGCTGAGTGAGCAGGTCTGCATAGCTCAAAAAAGAGTTTTATCATATTTTCTCTAGTCCTGGTTTAATGCCCATAGCTCTCATTCAGTTTCTTTACTGGAAGTACAGCCAAAAATCCCCCTTCTCTTTCTGGCACAAGCGTTCACTAATTTCTTGTCTTTATGCTATACCATTTCTACAAGAAAGGTATTTCCTATTTCTATAGATGGATATTTCCAGATAGAGGCAACTCTTGTTTGTATTGGGATATCCTGAGCATCTGAGGATCAGCTGAAAACCTTCATGTCTGGAAGAATTTTGATCACTGACAGCCACTGTCCGTTCACAAGTGTGCTGGGTGTTCGAAGTCATTTCTATCCCTATCTATACCTCTAGATCAGTGTTTCTCAATCCTGGTCCTTGGGGACCACTGCCCTGCTCGTTTTAGAGGTGTCCATCTTTAATGCACCTGACTCAAATGGATGGCTTGTTAGCAGGCTTGCAAAGAACTTGACAAGTAGTTCAGTTAATCTGAATCAGGTGTGCTGGAGTTGGAAAGAACAAAACATGCAGGGCAGTGGTACCCGAGGACCAGGATTGAGAAACACTGCTCTAGATGTTATTAATTCTTACACACTGCCTTTAAATAAAAACATCTAGTAAAAATGTGCACATCTCTCAATCTGTGGGCACTAAAATATAAAGTGTTTTACTTATGATTATTAAGCTTTTAGGGATTTAAATTACAGTTCCAAAAATGAATTTACTGGCAACAAAAATAAAAACATATAGTCATATACCAAATATTTTTAAAACAGAAAGGTTAGATTTGATTAGAAGAAACCTTTTTGATCCCCTTGGCCATGTTCATCTCAGGGAGATGAAGAGTTGTTGCAGCACAGAACCATAAATATAGAGTTGAAATAAATGACAATATACCAAAAACGAGGCACATTTAGGGAAAACGGATTAAAAATACACACATAATAAAATTATTGTACCCTTGTAGCCAAGAAATTTATAAACGTGATATTATCCGGTGAATATGTCTTAATTATTATTTACATTAATTGGTGTAAAAACACTGCGTTGTATTAACCCTGAATGACGCCCTGTCTTGAAGAGAAATCTGTCGTCACAGAAACCAGGCACCAGCATGTTGGTGCGTTTAAATAAATAACGTGGCTGGCAGACTTATTGGGCGGAGCTTCTTCTTCTACTTCCACTTCTCAATTCAGACCAGAGCTCCGTCCACCCAAGTTGCTGTGCTACTTAAAACGAGCACACCATCAGTTGTTAACACCAACGCTGATTGGCTGACACTCCTTCACGTTCAGAGAGATTGTCAATCAGCTAGAGCTCACAGTAACTTGTTTTTATCTCTCGGGGATTTCGTTTCTTACATATTTTGTGACTGCGTTTATGAACCATTTCTTTGGCGGTTATAAAGACCCTGACACATATTTTTACAGAGAGCAAAGCAAGAATGTAGCATTGTTGTCGGACACCATTTTTAAGGAAAGGTGAGTAAGCTAACATTAGCTGAAGTAGAACTAGTTGCTTAGTGAGTAAGCTACCTTAGTTAGCTACTTGTCGTCTTTCTGCTTGGTAACCAATCACACAGTAGTTCATCGTTCTTTTAAGGGAGGTCGTATTTTACACATTGTTTATATGTTTTTTAGAGCAGGTAATGCGAACTTAGTCTCCTTAAGTTTGCTCCCTGCTAGTCCAGTTGGTTAGCAACAGTCACTAAGCTACTCTTCCACCTATTTGTCTCCAAGGTGACGGCGGGTGTCTCTCCATCTATCGCATCACCCCAGCTCTCGCCGTCTGCTTTCTGTGTGATTGTCGGTATTTCTCCAGGAACATCTCTTGTTTTGGACCACCGTGTTGCGGAGCTCCGCGTCTGTTGGACGGGCCGATGCTACGAGCGTGGAAAACATAGCGACGTGGGTCGATGAGGAGATGTCAGAGCGGGGATGCCTCTTCTTGGCGACAGTGTTGTAGTCGAGGGTATACGCGAGTGTCCACAGTATACCTACAGCAGGGACCAGAGTTGCAGCCTAACTCGCAGTGACACATATATGGATGGTGGGGTCGCAGTATGCCCACCCCCTCATCTACCATTACACCGCCGGGTGGAAGGAGTAGCAGCACGGGAGGAGAAGAGGGGCCCATGTCTGCCACCCCCACCCCTACCGGCGACTCCTCTTTCCGGTTCGTCCCGGCTTTCTGCCTGGGCGTGGTGGCAGCAGTTGTGTTTCAGCTGGCCTGGGGAGGCCCGACTCTCACCTCTTTCTTCCTGAAGCTGTTCATCTATGTATCTTTCGCCTTACTGTGTTTCCTGGCTGGGAGTTTTGTTTTGCTTGTCAGGAAGAGCCCTCTGAAAGCCAGCTGCTTTGACAGAAACAGAAATTCAGCTGCACAGCTGGAGTTCTTCAACAAACTCATGGTAAGATGTCAACATCTTCTCCTGCATACTCATCACTGGCGCACACAAATATAGATTCCATTTGTTAATTTATTGTCAGAGATTGTCAGTGTAAAATCATGTGAACAGCCATAGGTTTTTAAGTTTGATTGACTTTATTTTGATTTATTTATAGCATTTGATCCCCCCCCACCCACACACACACACATTGTTTTTGAACCCAAAGAGAGAATTTATAAACTCGTAGGGGGAAAAAAAACCCGAAAACCTAGTTAGCTTTGACTTCCAGCTGTCCTTTAGCAGAATAGCTGTCGTTTGAACATTAAAGTCACTTGGCATATCCAGAGCTACTTACAGAGGTTAGGCAGTAGCGTTAAGGGACCCACCTGGAAGGTGTTATTATTCATTCCCTGGAGACTCGAACTCTGCTCTCCTGCATGGGAGACGGATGCTCTACGAACTGAGCTATGCAGCTGATGTTGAAGCACAAATAATACTGGGACAGTGGAAATAAAGAAATAGGACCAGATATCTAAAATGAAAAGTGTTTTCTTCTACTACTATGTCTCATGGACATCAAGAAAATACATCAGCCTCACATTTTTATTTTTTTTGCATCTGTATAATGTGATGTTGGCAGAATTTTACACGTTGGCACCTCCGGATGACGAGTAATTCAGTCAGAGGCCTCAGTCAAACTATCTATTCCAGGGGTCTCCATCTCCGGTCCTCGTGAGCTACTGTCCTGCAGGTTTTAGATGTCTCCTACTACAACACACCTTTGCACAAATGGTAAATGGTCTGTATTTATATAGCACTTTACTGTACCTGGAATGATACCCAAAGCGCTTTACATTATACATCACATTCACCCATTCACACACACATTTACACACTGATGGCGGAAGCTGCCATGCAAGGCGCTCGACCACAAGCCATCAGGAGCAATTAGGGGTTTGGTGTCTTGCCCAAGGACACCTCGACATGAACCCGACTTGGCCGAGGATCGAACCAGCAACCCTCAGGTTACAAGACTACCACTCTACCTTGCTGAGCCACGCAAACCTGTTAATGACCCAGTGGTTTGAGTCAGGTGTGTTGCGTCAGGGTAGAATCCAAAACCTGCAGGACAGTAGCTCACGAGGACCGGAGGTGGAGATCCCTGCTCTATTCTATAACAGATGAGTTATGGTCTCGCTAGGGCTGGGCGACATGACCTAAAAAAAAAATCTCAGATTTTTTTCAAACCAAATCCAATTTCTGATTTTATTGTTTTTTTTTTCCTTTTTCTTTCTTAAAAACAAAATAAACCTTTTAAAACATACTATTTATTTATTTATATGAATGAATGACAGCAAAAAGAAGTCAGTAATGTCATAACTTTTCCACGATATAAACGGCTTCGTATCTTGCATAGAGACATGCAAAACAGCTGCATCTGTGATTTCTTTCCATCTGGATCCTTATCATACTGGATCCACTGTGGAAGTAATTCTCCTGATGTTGGTCGTGCCTTAACAAGAGTTTGTGGGCTGAAGTTGTCTTCTGCATCTCAAAGAGAGGATAACTGCATTTGTCACTGCAGTTATCTTTATGGTTAAATTCCAGACGTGAGTAACGGCTCACTTATAGACTGTATAAGATGGACGGAGCCTCCGTGACGTCGCCCGCAGGTTTCTGAAGAGCAAAAGTGAAGCTTGTTGGATAAATACATATGAAAGTTGTCTGTCCTTGAATGTTTTTAATTTATGGTAATGTATTTTTTGTCATTGGTAATATATGTGCCACCCCCTGGCATTCTCCTTGTTAATGTTCTTTGTGTTTTGTTCTATATGTTCTATCTTTGTCCTTGTAAACAAAGATATTTTCATAATAAAGAAAAAAAAAAAAAAAAGTGAAGCTCGTTGGGCGTTCCCACCGTTGGTTAGTCCCGGAAAATCCAAAAATGGGCAAAGAGGTGGAGCTGAGAGGGGGATTGTGAAGGTGGGGGTGGATGATTGACACCCATCAAACTCCGAGCTGCTTGTAGCTAACCAGCTAACCGAGCTAACCTGGAGCTAATGGTAGCTAACCGAGCTAACCCGGAGCTAATGGTAGCTAACCAGCTAACGGAGGTAAGCGGGCTAAAGCTAAGGTGCGCTGTTAGCCGGCTAAAAACCGCGGTTGTGCTGCACTCTCTCTTCTTCCCACGGATATTGGATACATGTCAATCAAAAGGACACGCCCCTAACTATGCAGAATTTGAAGATTAAATAACATCCAAACGGATAGTTAGAAAAAATTTCACTCCCCTCACAGTTGTCATGAAGGTAAACTTGACCTAATAATCCTAAAATGTTTTTTTCTACCAGGTTTTAAACATGTTTATTTCTGCTGTGAAGTTGGTCTT